>NC_141021.1:48707500-48892500 GCF_052040795.2 Danio rerio | reverse complement strand
AAGTTAAGGTTTGAAACATCTTGAGCAATATAATAATAATAATAATAATAATAATAATAATAATAATAATAATAATAATAAATAAAATTGAATAAAATAAATTGTTAATAAGAAAAAAATAAATAAAAAAATAAAATAAAAATATTAAATTCAATTAAAATACTACATCCTGCATGTGTCATATATGCATATATATATATATATATATATATATATATATATATATATATATATATATATATATATATATATATATATATATATATATATATATATATATATATATATATATATACACACACACACACACAAATATACACACACACAAATATACACATGCACACACGAACACACACAGAGACTGGTCATGTGATCAGTCAGTAGTGGGTATTTGCATGGGTTTGGTCACAGCAAACCATCTAAAGATCACACAGTAACCAATCAAACGCTGTGTCCACAGAGAATACAACAAAGATCAGATTCAGATCAGATAAAGGAGCTGCAGGCCACAGATAACAACAGGATTCACTGGCCTGCTGGCACACATTTAACAAACTAAAGGAATATAAGTAAATAAAATGTAGTAAGAAAAAAGAAAAAGAAGAAAAAGACTCATTCTGTTATTATTAAAAATAACACAAAAGCCACAATATAATAAAATAATTGGTTGCATTATTCATTTAACAAGAACAACAATAATAATAAAATACAAAAATATTATATTTTTATTGTAGTTGTTGTTATTGTTTTTATTGTTATTCGATTTATTATTAGTTTTATCATCATTAATGTTGTTGTATGAATAATATTTATAAAATAATATAAATATTTACATTTATATATTATTATTTATATAACAACAACTATATTATTAATAATAATAATAATATAAAATAAAAATCATCATCATCATTATCATTATAGCAATATAATAATAATAATAATAATAATAATAATAATAATAATAATAATAATAATAATAATAATAATAATACTTTAAAACTGAAATGACAAGTAGTAAATTTGC
This sequence comes from Danio rerio, assembly GCF_052040795.2. Classification (NCBI taxonomy): domain Eukaryota; kingdom Metazoa; phylum Chordata; class Actinopteri; order Cypriniformes; family Danionidae; genus Danio; species Danio rerio. The sequence continues at coordinate 48,891,473 of NC_141021.1, read as the reverse complement.
AAGGATGTGTGTATATAAAAATTCTGACTTCTTTTAAGAAATTCTGAAAATCTCACAAATGTGAATAAAATCTAAAAAAATCTGCCAAACAAAAATTGTGAGATAAACAGTCAAAATAACTTTTAATTTCTTTTATTATTTTTACTTCCAGAAAGCCAACATTACAAAATTGCAATTATTACTAAATTAATTTAATTAATAAAATTGCAATTAATCACAAAAAAACAAAAAAACTCACAACTACAATAAAAAGTAGCTGTTTTTTTCCTAAAGTGGACAGCTACAGTATATCAGTGTGACAAAATTTTGCTCCAACCATGATTTATTTGTGCACATCATTCTTTATGTACATCATTTCTGGCCAACATCTCTGATACACGTTTAATGGTGCGCCTGACTATCATAACATTCATTTCATGCAGAAAGCTTTGCAAAAATAGCCAAATTGACACTCATAATCCAGTTATATCCTGTGGCTTCTACAATAAAGCAGGAAATAAGCTTGAATAAGATAAAAGGCACCTGCAATGAAAAGTCTCAGGAACACAAGGAGCCACCACAGGATATTAGCATGACAACACGTCTACTTTACGACAAAAACAAACAAATAACAACAAAATAAGGATGCAAGAACTTCCTCTGCATGCTCTGAAGCTTAAACTTCCTCTTTATAATTACAGAAAATCCCAACGATCAGGAGAAAAGCAATGAAATACTGTCATAAGATCAGGCATTTCCTTTGAATAATGTGCTGAGTTGTTTACCAAAGGCATGCTTTTCATTTTTTCATGCTTTCATGCATTCCAGTTTGCATTTTTCACCCCTTTTCCTTGGTTGTTTGGATGTTGTTTGATGCCAATGGCACATTCTGCCATCATTAACCCACATTAGTGATGACAGCAGGCACGTTCTCTGGTCTGGGGAGTGATAGACGGACGTCTGGACCGCAGTTGACCAGCGCTTAGCAGCACTCGAGGGACTGTCAAGTCACCACACCCCCTTATCAGCCAGATTTAATCAACACACAAACTCTAACAGAAGCCCAGTGCGTTTAGGAAACTGTGTCTGAATTATCAACACTCACTCCTGACAGAAAAATGGCTTTAAATTCACCCAGTTCCACCAGACAGGAAGACTTCATTACTGCGTCTGTTTATATGGTCACATTTTTCTTAACTTGAGAAAATCAGTGAGGAGACTGGACGCCTAAATTGTCATTATTGCCTTTTTTGTGTGTGTTTCCAGTCCTGTATTCATCTGTGAATATATTTGTGATCTTGGACCACAAAAAAAAACTTAGCACAGGTTTATTAATGACAATAGCCAAAAACACACAGTATTTATATTTGAAATATACAGTCAAGCCTGAAATTGTCCATACCCCTGGCAAATTCTGACTTAATTTATTCTAATGTGTATAAAAGCTGAGAAATATTTTTTTCCACAATGATGCCTCTTAGTTTAATGTTTAATGTTGGCCTAACACTTTTGCACAGTGCTGTATATTATTAATATAGTTCACGGATTTGTTTTAATTAGTCTTTTTATTAAAAACAAACAGAAAATTTTGGAAATATGTACAAAATAAAAACAACAACAGCACAACTTTTTTTCCTCTTCAAGCTGAAACATGTGTTCCCTTGGCACTAAGCACAGCTTCAACTGTTTTGTTTGATTGTCCTGACATTTTCTGAATTAATGTGCTGTGTATAATATCAGGCTTCTTTCCAGAGTTCTTCTTAAGGTTTATATCTTTCTTTTTCTGTCCAGGTGATCTCATACAGCCTCGATAATATTCAGATCTGGACTACGTGGAGGCCATTTCATGACTGTCTGTGTTTCAGCTGTTTTCTTTCTCCAAATAGCATTTTACAGCAATTAGCGAATTATTATCATGCTGAAAATGAAAACTATTACCACTGGAGTCCTTTCCAGAAGAAATGGCATAATGAATTAAAACCTATCTGTACTTTTCAACATTTAAAAGTCCATCAAGTCAGACAATATTGCTAACAACCCTGGTAGAAATGCAGCTCAAACCAGGACAAACAGCGTCTCTCCAACATTTAAAAAATTTGACAAATATTATACAAATGTATGACTGGTTTTCTTGTAAAGGGTCACGTATATCAAATATGCCATCAGTAAAACAACAGATTTAATGTAATTTACTGTATATTATTTATTTAGTTCACAGATTTATTTCCATTACTACATATTATATTTCAAACTACTACAAATGTCAACAAAGTCACTTCGTTTCAAACTGCAAATTAACATTTTCAATGCATAAGTGTAAACAAACAGAATAACACCCAAAAGTCACTAGAGATGGACAAATCAAATGCTTTGCTTACTTCGCTGTTCCAAATCAAACCGTTTATAATAAGAAAAGCCACAATAAAAGAAGCAGAAACAAAATAATAATGCTTAATCAAGCCGAAGAGGAAGAGCAGAAATAATTATAGCAGCCGATTTGTGTCAAAATGTTGGTTCCTCAACCAAATGCAAACAAACATCGAGCAACCAAATGATACCAAGAGGAAGCATCCTTTAATGTTTTCCTCTAAAACAACAGAACAGAATGGCATTCATGCATCTAAAATAGTATAAACTCAGCAAAGTAGCAAGCATTAGGAAACAGTGACTCTAATACACACTGACAGTAAAGCTGAAGGGGGAGACGCTCATAAAGCCAACGAAAATGATGATGTGAAGAGATAATGAGGCAAAGGAGCAGACAGAACATCAAGATTTGTGCAGCAATAAAAAAAACATGTCACTCATCAGTGCTTGTTTTGCTAAATTGATTACTATTGTTGATACGCTGTTAACGATTTTTGTAAATGAGACAGCGCATTTAACTGTAATATGAACTGTATTTTACTGTTGGACAGGTTTGTGGTTTGTTGCTGTATTTTAACGTTTCATTGTGAAAATTACTGTATATTTTACAGTGAAGAAATACAATACTGTAAATACATATAGAGCAAGATAAATGGCGGCATAAATATAAATACAGTGTTCTTGCTGATTTACAGTAAGTTACTGGCGAACCACTGGCTGTAGATTCTAGAGGAAATTGTTAAAAGGATGTATTTGAATTAGTCCATTTTAAATAACATTGACACAGTACATATTTCAAGTAAGAGTAAGTAGGAAAACAAATTTTATAAAAAAAAATCTGAGAATTTTTGTCCAAAATATGCAATTTATTAGAGGTCATTCAATGTTTTTTTTTTTAATTGATAATAAAATCCTTCAACAGTCTGAGAGATCACTAAAAAGGTTTCCTGGAGGTTGTTTGTTGCTTAAAGATTTTGTTAATTTAAAAACATTTGAAGAAATAAAAATGCCGTTAACAACTGCACACTGTAAAATATTATATGATCAATTAGTCCTGATAGCATGTGTTTTTAGTTCCTTGTAACCAGGGCCAAACGGAATCTGCGGACATTTTTTGCTATTTCTGCTGAGAATTTTGGTAAAAATCTGCGAATTTCTGGGGAATTATTTTGGGAGTATCCAGCGGAGTATTATAACTAAAACCTTAATATATTAAATAAAAAGTAATAAATTACTGAATAAAAACGGAATAAATTCAGATTTACACATTTACGGGAAATCTGCCGAATTCTGCGCGCGCAGATTCCGTGTGGGCCTACTTGTAACTTATTAAACTAAGTTAATCATGTTCTAACTTAATTTTATAAATTATGCGAGCTGTTTTAAGTCAGTTCAACATAATATAAGTTCAATGGACTCAAAAGGTTAATTTAATTCAGCTTAAACATTTAAGGCAACCAGGATTATTTTACAGTGTTGGAGCCTATTAGTTCGGATTCAATAACCAATGTTTTATGTGATGTGTGTAATGTGTAATGTGATGCATCATTATATGATTTCAGTTTTGAATATTTTTGTTTTGAATTGTTTACATTTGTGAACTCACATGATTCAAATGTGTTGTTTGGATAAATAATCTCTGCATTTTGCATTGAAAATTTGTACCATGTTAAAAATTGTGTGCTGGCTCTTTAAGAATTGCATCTGTCAAGTCTGACTGCAGTGCGTTCTTTAAGACAGCGGTTTTCTATTGACACAATTTTTTGTTACCGCATTCGTGATGTTTAAAAAATTCGAGATGATATTTTGTTGACTATATTTTTATTTGTTTATGCATCTCTGAGTGAAGATTAAAAGACGACATCTGACAAGAAACAGACTACATAGATTTCTTCATTGGACATGGAGCGATTAAGACTGAAACTGAAACCAAGATGCTCTCTCACATAAACTCTATATTTAACATTTATTAAGCGTAAGAACAATTAGTTACATACGGTCAAAATGACAATTTTTTGCTTAAAGCTGCAAAAATATTCTTTAAATGTTAAAAGCCTTGTTTTCAAATCTAGCAAACATTCAGAATATTTGTTCATTTTGAAACCATTATTCTGGATAGTCAATGCTCTGATCTCTTCATTCTCAAAATAGCTCTAGTCGAGTCAGCTTCAATGCCAGTCTCAGATAATAGCAAAACCCACGCAATAAGAGATCTGCTTGAGTAAACACACACTACAACATGGGCCGTTTTGGCAAAGTATTGCTGAGTATACAACATACAGTATATGAGCTCAGCGAGAGTAGAAATTTACTCAGAGCAAACAACTATGAGTTCATGAGCTGCTTCTTAAACACACACTGACAGCACGATCAAAGATAGAAGACCATATATTCATGGATTAGGGATGCACAATATATAATTTATGCATTAATATCGCAATGTGCAAATCTGTAATAGTCACATCACAGCATCTGCAATGTCAAATTTAGGATATTGTGAAATTATATTCATATCGCAATAAAAAACACAATATCGCAATGTCAGTTTTTTCCAAAATTGTGCAGCCTTAATGTTTACCCATGGCGACCTTAATTTTGGTTCCCATGAGTCTGTGTGCATTCAGGTTTACACACACAAACAAACTTAACTATACATATTTTAGATTAGAATTGATCACCTAGCATTAAACTCTCCCATGATTTATAGTATTTATCCATATTGCCTTATGAATAGCTGCAGCACTCTATGGAGTGTTTTTATGAGGAGTCATCAATCGACCATATTGGAGAGCAGAAAGTAAACAATAGCCCCTTTCACACATACAGACCTTTCCGGAAAATTACCGGCAATTTTCCGGAAAGGTTGTATGTGTGAACAGGCCCTTTTTAAAAAATACCAGTAAATTCGTTCCGGCTATTTTCCGGAAAGAGAAGTTGTAACATTACCGGTAATTTGCCGGAATGCTGCGCTGTGTGAATGCAGAAGGAAGATTCCCGTAATAAGCGCGTCCACGTCTAGAACGTGCTGACGTGAGACACCTGCTTTAGCCAATCAGAACAGTCAGACGCATTCACGTGCGCGCAGTTTATGAGAATAAAAGCCTTTGAATATTTATCCAGACACCTTTAGCTGCTAGATGTTAGTCAGATAATGTTTCTATGTTCCTTTCTAATGCTAACTGTGTAAATAATTATCGATAAAATGTTTATGATAATCCGTTGTTTGTTTACCTTCAAGCTCTGCGTGTGCCCGTGAGCGCCCGTAGCGCCAGCACACACACACATATCATGTACATCTCGACATGCGAAAGTGTTTCTCTATGTTTTCATTGGAGTTGTTCACTATACTGATCCATCCAAAGAGTTTTTAACGCAGTCAAATGTTTACAAACACAAGTGCAGCCGTTTAGAGGTCATTTCTGGTTAATGATGTCAGAATTTACCGGCATTTTGGGATGGATGTGTGAATGCTCTTTTTCGGAAAAATTCCATTACGTCCTCGCCTGTGTGAACAGCGCTTTTTTGAATATACCGGTAAAGTCATTCCGGAAATTTTCCGGATATTTACCGGTATCACTGTGTGAAAGGGGCTAATGTCATTAAACTTGAACACTAAGGGCTCATTCATGCAGAACACATCTTTGCTTCTAAAAACTTAAGGCAACGGTTCGGAATAGTTCAAAAAAAGTGCAGCATAAAGAACGAGCGTATCCGGATACTAGAAACTAGCAACAGTTGCCCCTCCTCAGAGCTCTTCTGATTGGACCACTGCTATGGAACTAACAGTAATGAGCTGCGCTGTGTGGGAAAGTAGATGATTTTTTACCTTTAAATGGTGTCTAAAAAACACTGTGCTTCAAAAGATACAAGATGTGAGTATAACGGACACAAGCGCGAGTTTATATTATAAAACAATATAAAAGTAGCTCATAGGAGAGGAAAAACACATTCTGTGTGAACAGCCCCTAACTGTACGTTCACACCGAAAGCGGCGACAGCGTCAAAGTAGCCGGAAGTCATTCATTTTCAATGAGAGCCGGCGGCGATAAGCGGCGAGGAGCAGCGTGGCGCGTCTTCGCCGGCGTGAGCGTCGAGGAGAGTTGAAATGAAGTCAACTTAATGGTAATGAGCTATGACGCGGTTCGGCGGCAAGCAATCAGAATGAAGACGTCCATCGCTTGATAGCAGTTCAGAGAACACAGACCTGTGAACTTTGGTTCTGACCACAGTTGTTCCCAAGGGTTTGATGATTGCGGTCGCCGGATTTCCAATTATTTCCAATTTTTTCCTACAGGAACATACATTAAATAAGTTACTGGCGAGTTACTGATGTTCATTAATGTTATATAAATTTATCTTAAAAAAGCGGGAATCTCACGCAATGTGACAGTACAAGACAGTACTGCTGCTTCAGGATATTTCAGACATATGGACACATATATTGGATAAATAGAGCAAAGCCACACCACACGCAACTTGATCTTCCATTGTTGTATGAATTTGATAAGAAGTGCGCAACATTTTCACGCTAGAAACATGTTTTATGCAGGAATGTAACTGATATGCTGCAACGGCTCCTTTAAATATGAGATGAATGTAGCGAGTTTTGACGCTCCTTTTTGACGACCTTGGACGCTTGCGCCGCTTTCGGTGTGAACGTACGGTAAGGCTGCTGAAAATGATTATTGTCATGTTTTGGAGTGTGCTGTCAAACAATTAATCATGATTAATAAGCACATACAAAATAAAAGTTTATATTTATATAACATGTGTGCATTATGTACATCAATAAAACATCAAACAAAAATATTTACGTATATATTTATATTCATTCATTTTTCTTGAACTAAGTCCCTTATTTATCAGGGGTCGCCACAGCGGAATAAATCGACAACTTATCCAGCATATGTTTTACACAGCCCTTCCAGCTGCAACCCAGTACTGGGAAACACCCATACATTCTCACATTAACACACACTCATACAATATGGCCAATTTAGTTTACCCAATTCACCTATTGACCTTATTCTGAAATGCGGAAGTGCGCTCGTTTTGTGCGAATGTCTTAGAACTTCTGATTCAGTCGCCTATAGGGGAAATAACTAGGAATAATAAACAAGTCTACAAACAAGTCTGTTCCTGACTATGCATAAAAGCAGAATATTATTATAATGTAACATGAGTTTGCAACATCAAGCGGCAAAAAGAGTGTTTTTTTTAACATTTAAAAATGAAATCACTGAGGCTAACCCCTTAGCCACTGTGTCACCACAACCAGTTATCTCAAAAGAATTTAGCAAAACCAATGAATCAGTTTATTAGTGTCACCCAAATATATTTATATTAATATATAATTCATTCATTCATTCATTTTCTTTATGGCTTAGTACTTATTAATCTGGGGTCACCACAGCAGAATGAACCGCCAACTTATCCAGCATATGCTTTACGCAGTGGATGCCCTTGCAGCTGCAACCCATCACTGGGAAACATTCATACACTCTAATATATAGTTTGTTTTAGATATAAATATTTAATTTATAAATATAAATAAACATTTTCATGCACGTGTGCATTTTTATATATACAAAATAAATATGCACAGCACACATACATGCAGTGTATTATGTAAATACAAGCATATATTTTTGATGTGATTTATGTTTCAACAGCGCTTGTTTTAGGACGTTCTAATTGGTCAGACTAGAAAAAAAAATTAAGCGTACTATAGACTGCGCAAAAGGTTATACTAAATCAAACAGAAGACAGAAAAAAAAAAGATTGTGTCATGATTTTGCCAAGTACAATGTTTTTTGTTGAAAAATGTAATCCATCCCTATTCCCTACCCCTAAACCCAACCAGAACTGTTATTAAAAAATATTCCCAAAATCAGAGGAATAGTTGGATAACATTCATATAGAAGTGCATAAACCTAAAAATAAGCCGAAACTTAACATGCACAGTAAAAGTATCCCTTAATTCTGATTGGAATGTTATGATGAACATAGATGTTTATCCAGGAACATGTCTTGGTAAAATCAGTTTGGAGCAAAAAGATATTTGTGCTTGACCAAACTGAACCAGGATTTCCAGCGGAAGAATCATGACCACATTCATCTTTGATCTTATCAATTCCCATCAAGTACAGTAGGTGAAAAATTAGGCTAGAATCTAATTAAACAGCTTTATCACCTATTCAGTTACCAAAAAGTATTGCACTCGCTCACTATGCCCTCCTATCTATGATTAAGCAGCTTCCACATGCTTTGATTTAGACAGCATAAACAGTCAAAACAATACCTTCAGTAGTACATTAACTTTGCAATACAAGCTGTTGTTTAAATCTGAGTATCGCCAGTATGCATTGTAAAAAATGTAATGACAAAAAGCCAAGAAAACTCATTTTTATGTTGCTTTAACATATTTTAATAAGTTAATCAGGTTTCAACTATTTCTTTTAAATCATAAAAAATGTACCTTAATATTTTCAGTCAGTTTGATTAATGTAAGTTGAGATGACTAGGACAACTATTCAACAAAAAAAATTAAGGCTGCAATATTTTATTATAGTGAACAAAAACTTTACATGAGAGCAAGCCCTCTAATAATTATATTCATTGGCAGTTTGTTAGTGCGCCACCTCTTCTCCCATGAGAGTCGACGCCATAGTTTCATTCTCTAGTGATCAGCAGCACAAATGAACCCATTTGCATCCAGCCCAGCGAAGCCTGAATGGCTGAAACAGCACAACTCTGCACCCACATGCTGGATGCTCAGAGCCAAAATGGCTGACTCTATTTACCGACAGAGGGTCAAGCTTCATAAAGCAGTCAAGCCAATCCAAAACAAACAATGCAGACCAAAACCTAGAGTAGTTTAAGATCAACCCTGCCCTCTGAACCGTGTCCTCATAAACACTATAAGCAAACCTCCCCAACCCCATAGGCAAATAAAGACATGCTCTTGGATCCTCTTACCGCTTGTGTTTTAAGAGATCAGTCTTTCCTTGTTTGATGTTGGCTGTGTTTTCCTACTGCAAAGGTTATGTTCTGCTTGAGGTTAAATCCTCAAGCAGCAGCTCTGAGACATACAGACAGACAGCAGACTGGAGAAACACACACAGGTGCATCTCATTACTACATCCTGGACACTCATGCTCAGTCTCAGGACTAATGGTTTACTTCCAGCTTTACCTACAGATAGAGAAAGATTAGCTGATGAATACACTAAACTGTAGGGCTAGTTGACCCAAAAATTGAAATTGGGTAAATTAGTCACTCTCATGTCATTCCAATTGCATTTGCTGTTTTGTTTTTCATGTTGAACAATGAAGAATTGTTCTCAAACTTTTTCCTTTTAAGAACAACTTGGTTTTCTGTAAAACTCCCCACAAAAAAGTCATGAACTGTAACCTTAAATCCAATAATGGTGTGCATCAACATCTCCACTAAAATTATATAGATTTTTTGGAAACCAAAAATGTATATGAACTATTTTATGATTGTTATTTAAGTTTCATATTTCAGAGCTTGATGATTGAGCTTGTTTCAGAGTTGGTTGCTATTAAAAGGTATTAATAAATAATGTTACTGATTTAAATAAAACTGAAATAAAATATTAATATTCGATTAAATGATTTACTACAAATTAACAAAAATAATAATTAAGAAATTTAAATTGTTATCTTAGCAAATAACTGAAATAAAGGACTAACTTAATTGAAGCTAATGTTATTATATAAGAATATTCTACATTAGGCCACTTTATTAGGTACACCTGTCTAACTGCTCGTTAACGCATATTTCCAATCAGCCAATCACATGGAAGCAACTCAACGTATTTAGTCATGTAGACATGGTCAAGATGATCTGCTGCAGTTCAAACCGAGCATCAGAATGGGGAAGAAAGGTGATTAAGGTGACTTTGAACATGGCATGGTTGATGGAGGAGAATGGCCAGGCTGGTTCGAGCTGATAGAATGGCAACAGTAACTAAAATGACCACTTGTTACAACCGACTTGAGTATTGTTGCTAACCATGTCCATCCCTTCATGACCACAGTGCACCCAGGCTACTTCCAGCAGGAAAACGCGCCATATCATAAAGCGCAAATCATCTCAGACTCGTTTCTTGAACATTACAATGAGTTTACTATACTCAAATCGCCTTCACAGTCACCAGATCTCAATCCAATTGAGCACCTTTGGGATGTGGTGGAATGGGAGATCTGCATCATGGATCTGCAGCCGACAAATCTGCAGCAACTGCATGATGCTATCATGTCAATATAGACCAAAATCTCTGAAGAATATTTCCAGTACCTTGTTGAATTTATGCCACAAAGGATTAAGGCAGCTCTGAAGGCAAAAGGTGTACCTAATAAAGTGGCTGATGAGTGTAGGTTACAACGTAAGAGTATAGGACTGAGTGTCGCTCAGACTAACCGGTCAACTTGTTTATTGGTGTGTGTTTATTTTATGAATTTCCGTGTTTCCAATTGGGTTGTTTGAGGCGGAGGTCATGTGATCCTCCTTGATTAATTTAACCTGCAAGAGTTGGCAAAGACAGCATAGTGAGATATCAATGCAGACAAATGTAAAACGCACCTGAATATTTTACTGCTGGTTATCAGGCTAACACAGTAATATTGTTTTACTGTATATTCTTTTGCTTATTTGATGGCCTTTTGATTATGCTGTGTGAAACTGATTGATTGGTTTGTCTTGCCTTTAGTTTTCAAGGTGTTCATCAGTATCTGGGAAGTGTGGACTGTTTTAATTATCAGCGGGTAGTTACATTACAAATGCAAAATTATTAAGATTTTAATTAAAAATATAACCTAAAACAAATAGTAAACCAAAATAGTGATAAATAAAAGAATAAAAATAATCCTAAAATGAAAGTCCTGATGGCTACTATTAAGTATCAAATAAATAATTATTTCAAAATGTCTACGGTTAAGCAGTGTTGTGTTTTTCAATAAAAAAATAAACTATATATTCAAATTGAAGGTAACTACACCTTTAAGTGAAATGTGGGCTGCTTAATCCCTGCGGGCAACTGAAAACATTGCGCTTGTTAAATCTGACCACCTACAGTACAGTACAATCACACATTCAACACATTCTCAAATCATAGATGTATTATCCTCACCCTGAAAACATCTCATAATCATCACTGCCAACATCACCACCCCGACACTAAACCCAACAATGCACCACAAAAACATCCTCTTATCTCTTTAACACACGACAAACACTCAACTTACAGATCAGCCCATCAGAGGAAACAAGGAACCGGTAGAAACTTTCCATCTCCTCTAAAGGGATCTTCACCAGGTTCTCCGGGGGCTGCAGGTGCGACCCCGTGTCCTCCATCAGAATCATTTCACCTCAGTCTGTCATTTCCCTCATGCTGTCACATCCAGCCTGTCCTCATATCATCTATGTTCACTCTCTGAAAGCTCACGGTGTGTGTGTTTCTCTGTCAGGTGAGATTGTGGAGGCAGGAGTGTGACGGTTTGTTTAGCCACGCCCATATCTGATACAGGCCACGCCCCACACAATACACAAACACAATGCACTGCTGTCTACAATCTCACCTGGGACTTCAGAGGCAATGTTCCATTCATTTGCATCATGGATAGACACACACACGTATAGTGTTTTAAGGTCTTAAAATTAGTTCTTAAAGAGACAGTTCACCTTAAAAATGAACCTTATCTTTTACTCACGCACTAGTGTTTCTATACTTCTATTAATTTCTTTCTTCTGTTGAACACAAAACAAGATGTTCTGAAGAATGCTGGGAAAATAAACAGCAACTGATATCCATTGTAAGAACAAAAATACTATGGAAGTCCATGGCTGTTTGTTTTAACAGAAATAAAAGATTTGGAACAAGTAGAATTTTCATTTTTGGTTGAAAAACTTTTCATTTTTGTTCATTGACTCATGCGCTCTGCCAAAAATAAATTTCAAAACATCAACAAAACCACCACCAAAATAACAAAATCAGTCATCAAAGTTCTTTTGAATGTGGTAACCATCTCATAAAAATATACTTAATATTTTACTTAAACATGCTACATTGCCAACTCTGAATACTTTAAATGCATTTTGTATCATGTTTTAAGTAATTGTTTTTCACGGTTTCATTTTGAATTATTATTTATGAATCAAGTCTCAATGGAAGAAGAGATATCCAAAGAAATGAATAAATAAATGACAAAACAAAAAATAAAGGAATAAATAAATAATTAACTTTTAAAAATAAAACATAAATAAAAGATATGAATAAATAAATAAATAAATGAATGAACAATGACAAAATAAGTAAATGAAGGAATAAATAAACAAATAAATAAATAAATATTTTAAAATAACAAATAAATAAAAGATTTGAATGAATAAATAAATGAATGAAGGAATAAATAAATAAAGACATAAATAAATAAAGGAATAAATAAATAAATGACATGAATGAATGAATAAATAAATAAATAAATAATGACAAAATGAATAAATAAATAAATAAATAATGAAATTTAAAAAATACTAAGTAAATAAAAGATATGAAAGAATGAATGTACACATAGTGACAAAATAAAAAAATGAATAAATAAATAATTGTTTTAAAATAATAAATAAATAAAAGATATGAATGAATTAACAAAAAAAAACTAAATAATGACAAAATAAATATAGGAATAAATACATTTATAAATAATGACAAAATAAACAAAGGAATAAATAAATAAATAAAGAGATGAATGAATGAATACATGAATGAATGAATAAAATAAATAATGACAAAATAAAGGAATAAATAAATGATGACTTTTTAAAAATAATAAATAAATAAAAGATATGAATGAATGAATGAATGAATGAATGAATGAATGAATGAATGAATGAATGAATGAATATAAATTAAATAAAATCTATAAACAAAACAGGCACGTGAGTTTATGATGACTTTTGTCTATTTGGCACATTTTTGCTTGGTTACTTTAAAAATCTATAAATATTCTAACGATTTTGTTGATTTGAAAGAGCTGAAAAAATAGAAATGTTAGATATTATATTATAATTCATTTTTGATATTGATCTTTTTTTATCCAGTCATGTTCATTTTTATAGTCCAGTTCATTTATCATTTTTAATGTTTAGTTATTATATATTAGCACAATTTAATTTATGTATAGTCTTGGAGTAATATCTAAGCATGTAAAAACTGTCTCAGATCAACTCAGACGTAATTTAGAGGTCAGCCAGACCCATTTTACCTGATCTTGAGATCTGCGTGAACCTGGTTTGTGTCCTGCCATCTCTGTGAAGAAAACAGCACAACGTTTCCATTTCTGCCTATCAGGATTTCACTTCTCGATGCGAAAATGCAAACCGAAACACGTGCATAAACAGATCCAGCACCGCTTCACGACTCCAACTGCTGTCCATTATACAGTACTTTGACCTCATGCAAACCAATCAAACCTGCAGGTTGAGTTAACCGCTAGTTAACCATTACCAGACCACCACTGGATACCATTACTGCATATCCACGTGGAGTTCTCCAGCCTGTTGTATGATAAATAAAAGAAAAGGAAAACAATATAGCAAAAATGTAAAACCAAAAGATATTAAATTATCAATATATTGAAATGAGCTCCAGTTTCCCCCACAAGTCCAAAGACCCATGGTACCGGTTTATTGGGTATGATAAAACTGACCGTAGTGTATGTGTATATGTGTGAATGAGTGTGTATGGATGTTTCCCAGTGATGGGTTGCGGCTGGAAGGGCATCCACTGCGTAAAACAAAGTTGGTGGTTCAGTCTGCTGTGGGGACCTCAGATTAATAAAGGGATTAAGCTGAAAAGAAAATAAATGAATGAATGAATATTGAAATGAATGAGTGAGTAACAGGGTTTTAAATAACTCAAACTATATATAAAAAACATGTTTAAATAAAAATCCTTTAAAAGTCCTTTCATTTACTTTTAGCTATCTTTCCTTTTAGTAACACATGTTTTAATTATTGTCTTTTAAAAATTATTTTTATAAAATTCTTTGTATTATTGTAACTTGTAGTTACTTCATATTATTTCAGCAACTTTCAGCATATTATTGACATTACATGTTATTTTTAAATATTAAAAGTCTCTTAAAGGGCACCTATTTTTCCCCTATTTTGAAGTCTTTTGTGTTTAAAAAATGCAGTTTCAACTGAAAACACCCATCCAATTATTTATTAAAGCTTTCAGAATGTTGGACTTTCTGCTCTGAAAACACTGAAGCTTTTTTTGTTGCCTGTGCTAGTTCTCCCCGCCCACCGTTCCCACATGCCTATAAGAGTGTGTCTCCACCTCAGCTTCATCAGATAAACAGCACAGTGACAGACATGAAGGAAGCAGATCTCCCATAACGTTTGTGAGAAATACTACAGTAAAAACTTTCCCAATGATGTATTTGTTATGGAGTTAATTCAAGCCTTTCTGCAACGATGAGTCTCACACAATGTTGTTACAAAGTTCACGCTCAAACACACACACAGCGCACGCGTTTAACTTTGCATTGTTTTGCATGGTAAATGTGACAGGATGCACGTTAATATACACTGCTGTTTGGATATGTTATGATAATGTACAACATTAGCCTCATTTAACGTCACAAACCAGGATTGAAGCGTTTTCTTTCATAAGTGTACTGACATGCGGCTGTGGTGATAAAGTAAATCTGGTAAAATCGATGTAATTCTTTACGAACATTGAGTTTTAAACACGTTTTAAACTTGTAAAACTCGTTCCTGATCACATTTAATGATGACTGATGATCACAGAGAGCTGAACAGATCTTTTAATCACTGTTGCTTTGCACACGTCCTGTTTTGTGGATATATGATTATAAGCATTATTACAAAGAAATGTAAATACACGGCTGTCAAGCAATTTGGTGGGCATGGAAACCAAACTCCTACCTCACATTGGGGTGGGCCTCAAAATGGGAGTGATTTGGATCCTATTTTAACATCAGGAAATTTTTAAAAAGAGACTTATTGTGTTTATACAGTATCACTCCAATATGACTGTAGACACAATATACACAGTTGTAAACAGCTTTAAAAAGATGATTTTCATCATATGTAGTAGTCCTTTAATTTACTCTTAGTTATCTTTATTTAAATTAACATACATTTTTAATTATAGTCTTTTCGTATTTAAACTACAATATAAAAAATATTTGACTTTACAATAAAAAATTTCTATTATATATTTATAATTCTTTATTATATTATATATTTCTTATTGTAACTAACTACATTTGAAAATTAATATCAACTACGTCTGAGTAAAAATGATTGCCGCAACACTTTTCCTCATTTCTCTAGATTTATTATTATGAAGAATTAAAATAACAAAAACTAAAATTGACATAAATTAAAAAAAACAAAAATAGATGGACGCATTTAAAAACATAGAAAACTACTAAATAGATAACTCAAACTATAAAAACATGTTTGTAATGAAAAAACTGACATTAAGTATTATTATTAAATATTAAACTTAAAAATTAAAGTCCTTTAATTTTCAGTTATCTTTATTTTAAGTTTCTTACATTTTAATCATTGTCTTTTTCTATTTCAGCTACAATATAAAACAATTTCTTATGCATTTACAAAAAAATATTTCTATTATATATTATATATTTATAATTCTTTATTGTATTCAGGGATTTAAATTAACACCCACCGAATGCAGGTAGATTTTAGCTGTGGTGGGTTTTACAGCCACCTCCACTTTCCACTTTGGCTGGTTGAAAATAATTTTTAAATAGTTGTTTTCTTAAAAGCAGGGTTCGACAGTTAGAATGGCCCAATATTTGTGCAAATGAGATCTAAGAATCGAGAAGCAGCATGACTGACATATAATTTTGTTCTTGCAGGCAAAAGAAAGCCGGTTGAATACCGAATGAGAAAATAATCACTCGCGCCAACAGCTGATGTTATACGCGCGACTGTTTAAAACACATGCACGCTCCCGTTTCCTTGCTTGAAACAACCGTGCCTGGAAACGCAACAGGTGTGATCGGTTCTCTTTCAAATAGACTAGACAAAAAGTTATGTTCATGCATCCACAGTCCTGCTGCTTTCAAGAGCTCCAGATTGCTCCGGTTGCTTTCACTTTAACCATTATTTAAACAGGATACAAGATATTAACTTTCTATTTATGTGTAGTTAACTGGTGTCAACTGTTTTTTTCTTTAAAGAAATGTTTTGTCAAATAAAAAGTATGGTATACGGCTATATTTTGCTTGTTTTGACAAATTATTTAAAATTTGTGGCTAAGAAATATTTATTTATTTATATTTGGTGTGGTTAGAGATAAATTTGGTAAATCGTTTGATCTCTGGAAAGTCATATGAAATAAAATTCATTGTAATACAACACTATGAAACCATGACTCATGTGCTCATGCTCACTGAGCAAGCTCATATACGACACAAAAAGTAAAAGAATGAGGAGGCATAAGGACATTCCACAAAATCTAAATCAAGTAAATTTACCATGTCAAAGTCACATTTATGCATATAAATATGTATTTTCCTAACAACAAAATTGTGGCTTGTGAAAATGGCGAGTGGCTAGTAATGTTAGAAAACTACTAGCCACACTTGCTGGTGATTAAAAAAGTTATTGTCAAGCCCTGATTATGTTACATATTTCTTATTGTAACTAATTATTTGTGAAAATGAATATCAACATCTGAGTAAAAATGATTTCCGTAACACTTTTCCTCATATCTCTAGATTTAATATTACGATGAATTAAAATGACAAAAACTAAAATTAACATAGCTTAAAAAACTAGATGGACGCATTTAAAAAAAATACTAACTTTCAAATTAAAATATAAATAATATATAAATAATATAACTCAAAATATGAAACTGTAACAGTACCCAAAAGACATACAAATAATGAGCAATGCCTTAGAATATTCTAATTGCCTTAGAATAACACTACAGGAATACACAGAAAAATTAGATATTCTAATAATATCATAATGTCATCTTCTAATAATAGACTTCTTTGAAAACTATATACTTCTTCTGATCCGAGGTCAGTCTAAAAGAATTGGAGCCAGAACATGACAGATAATCAAGTCCAAAATAACTCGTCTGATCCAGAACAAAAGAGAATGACAAGATCACAAGGATGCTGGGAGTCGTTTCACATTAAACACACAGAAAGTCAAACATCAAAGAGCAAACACACACACACACACACACACACACACAAACATGCTTTGACTTAAGCAGCGTCCTGTTACCAGCGAGAAGCACAGAGAGAGAGGAGCTTAAGACCAGAGATTTACTCACATTTCAGGACGTCAGACATCTGTTCAGACACAAGTTCTGCTCGCTTTCCAGAGTGTGTGTTCCCAACCCAATACACTTGATCAGTTTGTTATGGGTAGTGTGTGTGTGACTGTCTTTATAAGAAACTCAGATTATGAAACACTATTTGCAAACATCTATCTGTCTCGTGTTATGTGTGTTCCTTATATTTTAGTCCATGTCTGTGCTGAGACGCACTGGTTTAGTGTGAAAACAGAAGTATTAGTACGAAGAGTCTGAACGAGAAAGACAGAGAGAGAGAGAGAGAGAGAGAGAGAGAGAGAGAGAGAGAGAGAGAGGATGTGTGTTGTTGTGATCTGGGCACTGTGCCATCTACATCCACATGCATCTCAATGATGAGAGAGTAACCCCACGAGGAAAACACCTTTCAGCTTCACACACACACACATGCACACACACGCACACACACAATCAGGACAAATATTAAACTGAACTGATCCTATTACAAATAAAGAGTCATAATTGGCTTCTATGGTTCCATGAAAACTACTCCGGCATATGTTTTACATAGCGGATGCCCTTCCAGCTGCAACCCAGTACTGGGAGATACCCATACACACTCATACACTAAAGTCAATTTAGTTTGTTCAGTTGCCCTATACCACATATGTTTGGACTGTAAGGGGAAACCGGAGCACCCGGAGAAATCCCACACGAACACCGGGAGAACATGCAAACTCCACACAGAAGCGCCAAATGACCTAGCCAGGACTCGAACCAACGACCTTCTTGCTGTGGGGCGACAGCACTACCTACTGCGCCACCACATCACCCACTTAAGAGTTTTTACATCTAATTTAGTTTTTTTGTTAAAGAAATTTAAATGTTTTAAAAATTGTTTACTGATTTTTTTTTTATGGCATCCCTGCTGAAACACACTTTTGGAACCTTGTTTTTAAGAGTGTAGTGTTAAGAGCATTGCGAAAAATATAATAATGTTTTGTGAAAAGATGGTTATTTCTTTGTTTTTGAAGGTTCCTTGCAGATCATTCGACATACAGGGAATCTGCACAATGCTTTTTTAAAGTTTAAATAAAGGGCTCCACAAATGATAAATTATAAATTGATATACATGTAAAGATTTTTTACTGGCATAAATGGGTCCATGAAGACCATTTAACATCAAAGGAACCTCTCCATTAAACAGTTCTTAATAGTAGAAAAGAATAAATCACTGAAAAAAAATTATGTCTGCAAAATTGTTGCAAACAATTTGTTTTATTTAAACAAACAAATTTAATTTAATAATCTTCAACTTAATTTGTTTGTTTAAATTCAGCCCAAGTAAATTGTTTACAACCACTTTCCTTAAAAAAGTTTAGTAAATCCAAGGAATCATCTTTGAATCATTTTTTTTTTCAGTGATCTTTACAAGAAATACAGTAGTTGTTTTTAAGAACTGTTCACTAAAAGTTCCCCAAAAGTTCTTCTAAGGCATCTGCACACGAAGTTTAGCCAAAGGAGAAACAGGTGAATTGGGTAAGCTAAATTGGCTTTAATGTATGTGTGTTAACATATGCTGGATAAGTTGGTAGTTCATTCCGCTGTGGCAAGCCCTGATGAATAAAGAGACTAAGCCAAAAAGAAAATAAATGAATGAATGAATGAATGAATGAATGAATGAATACTTTTCTGTGTTTTATTTAAACAAATGAAATTTAGCAATGTTCAACTTAATTTGTTTGTTTAAATTCAGCCCAAGTAAATTGTTTACAACCACTTCCCTTAAACAATTTTAGTAAATCCATGGAATCATCTTTGAATCATTCTTTTCAGTGATCTTTACAAGAAAGAGAGTAGTTGTTTTAAGAACTGTTCACTGAAAGTTGCCAAAAAGGTTCTTCTGTGGCATCACTATCACATTTGGAAGCTTTTTTTAAGAATGTATGTATATATGTATGTTTGGCTACTTGTTAAAAGTAGAGATATTTTAAAGAATGTGCTTGCTGCCCTTTTCTCGTTCAATTACAAACGGAGACTGGAATTTTCTGGTTTAAAAAAAGGCTAAAAGCACAATAAAAGAAACATTAAAATTCATATTGTCTTATGAATTTATTATTTTTTCTTTCACAACCGGATTAAAGGACAAACTGAAAAAAAAATATTCATTGGGTTTACAAAACTTTTTATAGGGAAGTGGTTGCAAATAATTTACTGGAGCTGAATTTAAACAAACAAATTAAGTTGAACATTATTACGTTTAATTTATTTGTTTAAATTCAGCTCATATAAATGGTTTCCAACCAGTTATTCATTCATTCAATTTCCTTTTCGGCTAAGCCCCTTTATTCATCAGGGGTCGCCACAGCAGAATGAACTTATCCAGCATATGTTTTACACATATATTAAAAAAAATATACAGAACTTTCCCCATCCAGATGCAAGAAAATCATATGAGTTTGTAAAGATACACACATGAGGAAATAATGGCAGAAGTTTCATTTCTGACTAAATCCTGACCAATCAAAGTCATCCCAAAAAGAACCAATGACTCACAGTCTCACAGAGTCAGTCAGCAAATTTCATCCTGTTTCCTCAGCAAAATCAGCACCACACAAACACAAACACACACACACACACAGAGACATTGGGTTCTCTCACCGTTCCAGTCTCTCCAGGAGCTCTTGCGGCTGAAGGTTGTGAAAGGAGAGAAGGGGACTCCCTGCAGGACTGTAGCCGACAGGTTGTAGAGGAGCTGGGTCAGCCGGGACAAGATCCTCTGCGGGGCGTCCTGGCCTTCCCGTAGAAACTCAGGCAGAGACATTTTAAAAGTGCTCGCCACATAAACCAGTCTCAGCCTGACCTCTGAGAGTCAACCTTTAGATTGATCCACATCCAGCTCGATGCTTAAACAAGCAAGACCAATGAAATCCCCAAACCAGACGAAGTGATCCGGGAGAATTGTAATGGGGGAGTCCTGGTCTCAGGGGGTTTCCTCTGTCAGATGGGACCTGTGGAGAGACGCTGCATGCAGATGCATCTCGCACCTCCTGTTTGTGAGGAAACAACCCCGGCATTCACACACACACACAGTCGCAATAAACACACGTATCCTTGCAGAGGAGAGCAGAAGAGAGGAGGAGAGGGAGGAGGGAGAGTTTTAGCACAAATCCCCTTCTGCTCTGCTAATTACACACACACACACACACACACACACACACACACACATATAAACACTAATCTCCAGCATTCTTGTGCGCCACTTAGGGGCCAAACTGACTAACTTTTTCTAAACATAAATAACAAAATTAATTTAAATTTTTTTTAATGGAATTATATCAAGCATATTCACATCTAGTACACTGTAAAAAGCGATTAGTTAACTTTACTCTTAAACCAGGGGTAAATTTATTGTAACTATTAAGTTAACAAGCTGTGTGCATAATTATAATAGTCAATAAATTTACTCACTTTTTTAAAGTAAGATCAACTTGTTGTTCTTAAGGCAACAGATTTACTCACTTATTTAAAGGTGCTGATTGTAAGTTTTTGACTCTTCTAAAGCATAAAATACCATAATATGTTTGCAGATTTTTAAGAAACATGCTAAGTTATCATTCTTGTTTATCTGAAAAACAATGATAAAGTCAGATATTCTGCTTTGAAAATGTGCATTACGTGCCGGAACGTCCGTCTTTGTTTTGGTTCTTTTACCCCGCCCACTGCCACTTTAGCCAATTATATTTCAGCACCCTGAGTTGCCTTGATAAAAAACTACATATTTCATTCACTCAGTCATGAAGGCTCTTAAAGTGTGCATCCAAGACTGTAATGCGACCTCCTGTGGACCGTAGCAAAATGACTTCAAATGACTCCAAAATGAAATGCAGATTCAGAGTTCCACATGAGGTGGTTATTAATTAGCAAACAATACAAATAAATCAAGAGCAAACATTAGGTGAGCAGGTTACATTGTAATGTCATGTCCTAACAACAGGCTATGTGATGAGATTTTTAGTGAAAAGCAGTTTGACTGTTTACACCAGACGAAACACGACAGAAATTTAAGCACAACCATTTAGAAGCACAGAATAGTGCACCCACTGCACTCCAATGAAATGGTAAGGTTTATAATCTCATTAATACATATTAAACCCTGTTTTACATTATTAAATGTAGATGCTAAGACACTGGTTTTGCCTCAAGTTCAATTTAAAACTTTATTTTAAAGATCTGAGGTGAACTATCTGCTGCTGTTTTCAGTAGTATGGCAATAATTGTCATTTAAAATAGTATTCAAACTCACATTGTTAGTATTAAACACTTAATAAAGCACAAAATGTACCTGAGGTGGTCATTGTCTGTTTTTCCTGTTGTTCAACAGCAAGAAATATAAGTCGTTTCTAAAATATCAATTTCAGTTGTTGGTTAGGACAAAAACTTTTGCCCTAAATTTAATATGGAAAATATTCCATCTATCATGAGCCAATGCTTTTATTTTGAACATGGCTTAAGTCAGCCTTTAGGCTCGATAGTCAGGCTCACTCCTGTCAATGTCATTAATCTGGAAACCTGTGCTCGCATGTGTTTTAAACCAGACATGCAATACCTAGTTCAACCACTGGGTGTCAAACTTACATACTGCACCTTTAAAGTATAACTAGCCACTTTTTTACAGTGTATTTCCATTTTATGACCTAAATTAAATGATTTTTTAATGCTGTGTTCAATGCATTAAAACTTCAATTAAATAGATGAATTAAAATACATTTTAATTGAATGGGTAAGATAGGGTTAATCTGTAGGATTTACAATCAATTTGAAAATGTAAAACAATAGCTGTGCATGTAAAATATGGTGGCAACTAGTGTATTTAGAAAGTCCTCAATTGGAAAATGAATTAATAAAACATTTAAGGGCTTGGAAAAGGACAGACTATAGCATCAATAATTAATTAGAAATTTGTGCAATGGGAAATTCTAATAAATTCATAAAAATGTAATGCATTTAAAGAATTCAAGTAAATAAAGGATTGACGTTGCAACACAACATTCTGAAAACGTACCCCAGTATACATTTCTGGAGAGTGCGAATTATGTAGCCAGAGCTAAGTATGGTTGCATTTCTGCTTTAAAACAAACCTCAGTGTGGACAGCCTTACCACTATTGCCAGTTTTCCCAGTAGCTCGCCGTGTAGGTTGGCGGACCAGAGACACAGAAAGGAATTTACCGTGACAACGTGGTTGGAGTCTGGCGAAGAACAGTTCCAGTAAGCAGGTACACCAAAAAAAGGCAAAAAATAAAATAACAGGGAGAGAACATGGTAAGTTCTGAAAATCAGGCAAGAGATTTTCTTTTTCTGAATTGCTTTTGAAAACACTACCGATTGGGTTTAGGGAAGGGGGTGGGTGGGGTTATCGGGCAGTCAGTCAACAGCGGCCTCTGCTGAATTTACGTGAGAACAGCAGGTGCTAAAGGCATTCGTGAGAGAAATTTGAGATCTAAAAAGCATACACAGCAGTCTCTGGTGAATTTGCTAATTCTGGAACACATTTTGCGATCTCCAAAAATGTATATAGGGGTACATATGAATAATGAGCCAGGGTTGTCAATATTTTTTGAAACTATAACAAGTTGTAATATTATACACATTATATAATATTGCAAACCTATTACTGGTGCATCGGGGAAGCCCGCAGTTAAAGCCAATCAACCCTAAAATGAAAGGTAGGGATAATCTGTAGTATTTTATTTAGCAGGAAATGACCAATAAAAATATAGAAAAGCTTAGAGTCAAAATAGGAATAAAGTATTGAATAAAAAAAAATTTGTTGCAAAAGTCAAAGTCAGAACATGTTTGTGTGATGAGCAGTCAGATGCAGAAAGATGAAGAGCTGAGTAAGCCATTTTCCAGTACGTTCCCTCAAACACACCACATGGATAAACACTATAAATAATGCAGACTACACCTAAACATACTTCCTTATGTGACTTTGTACAATTCCTAACATTACGACCACAGAACAAATAACACACCCTCTCATCATAGAGCTCTGTAATTATGCACTATTAAATATTATCGTGAATATGCATGTACATAATCTTAGTTCAGTCCTTTACAACTGCATAGCACAATTTAGCAAGATACAAAAAATGTAGTACTGATTTTCAACTGTTCACAACTACCACACATGACAGGTCGAGAGACAGACACTTACTGTTCCTCTCTTTGCTCTGATTCTCTCCCTGTTTCAACCCTGGCACTCTCTCCTCTTCACAGAACACACAGAAAAGAGCAGAGAGAGAGAGAAACGGCCTGCCAAGGTTTATGCAAAGGCCTCCGCAGCATGTAATTTAGCCCTCCCGTTCTCATCCTATTACCACGCTGGAGGAAACCCCACAGAAGAAAACAGCCTCCTCCTGAAAGACCACAGAACCCGTTTCTACAGCAACCTGCAGACTCCATACAGTATGTAGAACCCATAAGCTGCGCTAAATAGAGGAAAACCTGTATGAAATGAAAACTAATTTGCTATTCGTAGTATTTCCGTGCGCTAGTGGCTAACCTGAGCTGCGCTGCGTTTCATAGCTTCCCTTGAATTAAATATCAGTGTGAAATATTTGCACAGTATAGTACTGCAAAAAACAAAACAAAGAGTATGAAAAGCATGAGATAATGTGAAATGGGTTAAAAGCTTGCAAGTTATGCTGAAAAAAAAAAAAAACCATCACAAACACCAAAACATTACAAACCATTAACTACAATCTATTAGAATCAGTACACTTCTAGTGGTTTCTACTGTGTATTGGGATATATTTCCTAGAGTATAAAGAGTTATAAGACTTAAATAACATAAATAAGGTTTCAACAACAAAAAACAAGGTATACAAAGTTTAACTTAATATTTGTAGTCATATAAAGTCATATATAGTCTTATATTTTGACTGATTACCGACAAATTACCGGTACAGACACACAGGGATCATTACATTTAATATTAAAAAACTTAAAATTCAAATTATGAATTTTGTGTTGAAATGTGTTTAAAAAAAACACAAACAAACAAAAAAAACGTTATAAATTCTATACAATTTTCTATTTTTTTTTTTTTTAGCAGAGAAGAAAAAAGAAAAATCAAACATTAGATCTCAAATCATATAAAACCACTATACAGACGCTGTTCAAAATCAACTGACATAAAGAAACCATTTAATATCACATTACAGTATTAATATAAAGATGCTTTCAGGTTTCTGGCTTTTTCAGGTACATTTGTACTTTGTAGGTATTAATATGTACTTTTAGGGACCTATCAGGAGCAAAAAAATACCTTTTGAAAATGTACCACCCCAGTGACAGATTTTGCATCTTTATTTTAGTAAAGATCCAACTGAAAAAACAACAGAAACCATCACAAAAGTTCTAATGGTTTCCTCTACAAATACAAATGCACTTTGATGACTTGTACTATATTTTGAGACCATTCATTCATTTATTTTCTTTTAGGCTCACTACCTTTATTACTTAGGGGTTGCCACAGCGGAATGATCTGCCAACTTATCCAGCATATGTTTTTATGTAGCGGATGCCCTTCCAGCTGCAACCCAACACTAGGAAACGCCCATACACTTTTGCATTCATACACATACACTACGGCCAATGTAGCTTATTCAATTTACCTATAGCACATGTCTTTGGGCTGTTGGGGAAACTGGAGCACCCGGAGGAAACCTACACAAACACAGGGAGAACATGCAAACTCCACACAGAAATGCCAACTGACCCAGCCGGGGCTCGAACTAGCGACCTTCTTGCTGTGAGGCGATCGTGCTACCCAGTATGCCACCATGATGCCCTATTGAGACATTTTCCATTTAAATTTAGTGTGTTTTTACCATGCCACCAGTAAAAGGCAAATGACCAGGACAGACCCAAAGGACCAATACAATTTCAATAAAAACCAATACAATTAATTAAATTCTATTATAAACCATTAGAAATTCTAAGATAGTTTCTATGTATGTAATTTTTTTCATCAGTGGTGAAATGCCCAAATCAAATTTGGATTTAACAACAAAAAATACCACTGAATTATAAAATAATTTATAAATTATTTATTTTATTTATAAAATAATAGACCAACAAGCTCCAAAGAAAGCCACTGCTGTTGTCTCTCCATTCGGATGCATAAGCAGAATCTCTGAATGCTCTGACCAATGAGATGAGAGTTCATCTAAACGTGACAATTTTGGGTCCATTTAGAAATATTGCCTTGTGTAAGCAAACTGAACCAATATGAAACTGCAACATTCTGCCTTTTTTGATCCCTGTTTTGGATCTACAGGTGTTGTAACATCCTGACTGTCACCGCACTGAGAGCTGGATGAGCACAATGGGTGACATTGTCAGTCCAGACGCTATGTCATGTGTGAGTGTGTGAGCAGACAGCTGAAGGCTGGCAATAGCTCTTTGGCTAGACTAAGTTTTTAACACCTCATAAACACTATTTCAAGACATAAAATGAGGTACCGTATAGTTCACTATAGTATATAGCACACACATACTCTGTCAGAATTTCAACATCACGAATCAACCATGCTTGTGTTGTGAATTTAAATGATGACAATATCTCGATGGTGGTTTAACATCAAACCCTTCAGTCCTGAATTATAATTATATTGTCATAAACGCTGAAGGTGATTCACATTGACTTTTACTGATTATTTATTTAAATAATGATGTTTGCTTACATGCATGCTGGTACAGTATATTTATTAAGATGTTGTCAATGTAGCTGCAGGTGAAATGAACCTTTCTGTTTGAGTATACTGTATTTTAAAATGTAATTAATTCCTAACAGCTACCGCAACACTTCCTATTTGCGTGCACATATGTAATGCTTGGAAGTCTCAAAATACACACACACAAATGGGATTCACAGGTGAAAGAAGATTTGTAAATTCGCGGTCACGATGAAGTTGCAAATTTTAAACATTTACAGATTTCTGTACGCTGTTATTCATTTGTAAATGTAGTTTTGCATTTGTGAAACATGATTCATGAACATGTATTTTCATCCTGTGTATGTGAATTCATTTTGTGAAAATATATAATAATTTTGTGCATGTGAAATTGTTTTCACGCATATGAAGTTGACTTTATAAACGTGTGTATATCGGGTTTTTGCGTGAGTTGTTATTGAGACTGATCTAGCTTCATACGGGATCGTTGCTGTTTATGAAGGACAAGAAAGCTCTTGAATCTAAATATTCATCTATATTTGATATTAAAATAGCAAATTTTGTGAATGAAATGTCTCAGGAGATTGGAACATCATGACGGTGTGTAATTAATAACTACATTTTGATTTTAAGGTGAACTAACACTGTAATGACTGGTAGAATGAGCAACATATAATAAGTTCTGCCTTCTAACTACTACAGCCAATCGGTAAATGCTACAAAAGCTTGAGTTGTCTTTGAAATATTCATTTCATAGACTAATAATGCATTGATTGATTCACTCACACATATAATATATGTTTTTTAATGCTACTTTAGTGCAAGAAACATCATTTAAAGGACAATTAAAGCAGGATGGCATTAACTATGTGTTTAAACTAACAGTTTATCAAGCAATTTTTTGAGATTTCAGGATTGTACTATTCAAGTAGATGGCAGATGCATGCTTGAAACTGTTCGACCAGAGCTGTTGCAAATATTGGCGCAGAGTTAAAAGCCTATTCTTGAGTAGCCCCTCGACTGAATTTAACACCTGTCTTGAGAAAAGGTGTGTAGTTGCTTTAGGTGGGCTCTGAATGTAGCTCTCTTTATGTTGTGCTCTTTTTTTCACATGCATCCATTTTTCTCTGCAGCTTTAAGCAATTCTGCATGGGTATATTTTACATACACTGTAAAAAATATCCCTAAATTTGCAGTTTTTCATATTTAGTGATTCATGTTCTTATTTTTCTGCTTATTTCTGCTTTTGATTGCATTTTTGGACCTTGATCTTACTTTCAACAACTTTTAACCTTGACATTTGGGGGGAAAATGACTTTTAGTGACATTTGTAACAGTTGAAAGTCATATATTTTCTGGGTTGCTGTTGTACATTACAGTAGAAAACCCTTGTATAAACTGCCAGTATATTTTCAGTAATGTTACAGACTTACTGCTCTATACATTTTTTCTATACATTACATTACTTCAAACTCCTAAAATGTCAATAGAAGTCGCTTTGTTAAACTGTAGAGTTGAATTTTCAACATCAAAAGTCAGCTGAGCAGAGATCAACATCCCATAATGCAATTCACAGCCGTAAATAAACAGAAGGCACTAGTGAAACTGATCTTTTTATTAACATATAAAATATACAGACAAATCTCTATCAATAGACATCATCATATCGCACAGGACCTTTACCCCTGCTTTACATGCAAACCTTGTGTTTCTGCAGGTCACATCGTTCCTGGAAAATAACTAATAATAACCCATTTAGTAGAGTTTCTGCAAATGAGAGTTTGTGGGAATATGAGCAGGCTGAACATGAGTTCACTACTGTACACAGTAACACCAGAACGCTGAAGGCGAATTTTGACTAAAGGATGACCCATTTATGAGTTTACAATATTTTTGAAAGACCAAAATGTGGGTAGGGATGTTACTACACATTGTGTGTTTGCTGTTTCATTGTGCCAGTGTGTGTTTTTAGCTCACTGCCATTGGCAGACTGCTCAAATGTAGGGAAATAGGACACGCAGAAGTCCTCAGAGAATAGCAGAGACATGGTAAAAACACCGTTAGGGTTATCAACAACAGATGAAAGTGAGTCAAAGCTTGTTTACAAATCTATACAATAAAATTTTTATTGTAGTTTTAAAATATTGATGATTAAAAAAATGACTAGTTTTTGAATGAATAATTAAGGCAGAAAATAATAATAATAATAATAAAATAATAAATTAATTAATTCATTGTCATTTAATGAATACATTAAATGATTACATCCAGTAATAAAAATTACTTTTATTGACACTTTATAGAGGTTTTAAATAAAATTTTGTCTAATTAGCAGCCAGTACTTTTAAAATATGCTTTCACATCTGCTAAAAAGATAATAGTGCGAAGATGGCTCCCTCCAAATTCTTTAGTTATTCTGCAGTGTTTTTTTTCTTCAGTTTTATATTATAGTATTGCTTGAATTTTCAACAGCCAGAAAAAAATAAAGCTAGTGTAAAGAAAGTGACTGCAGACAAACTGGCAAAAAGACACGGATAGTAGAAATTAATGTGCTACAACCTGAATCTTTAAATCTCTGATAATCTGTGTGATTTTCTACCTACTTTATTTAGTTTATTAGTATATATAGTTGAAGTCAGAATTATTAGGTAATTATAGCCCCCCGTTAATATTTTCCCCAATTTCTGTTTAACGGAGAGCAGATTTTTTCAGCACATTTCTAAACATAACAGTTTTAATAACTCATTTCTAATTACTGATTTATTTTATCTTTGCCATGATGACAGTAAATAATATTTTACTAGATATTTTTCAAGACACTTCTATACAACTTAAAGTGACATTTAAGGGTTAACTAGGTTAACTAGGTTAAATCGGCAGGTTAGGGTAATTAGACAAGTTATTGTATAATGATGGTTTGTTCTGTAGATCATCAAAAAATATATAGCTTAAAGGGGCTAATAACATAAAAAAAATTTAAAAACTGCTTTTATTCTAGCCAAAATAAAACTAATAAGTATATGTACACACATATGGGCAGGTATATATACATATATATGTGCATTATTTTCTATGAAATTATAGACTGTACTTATACCCTGTAATTATTATGTTCATGTTTAAGGTATATGTAGTTCATGTTTATAAGTATGTGTATATTTTCTGTTAGTTATTTGTCCTGATTGCAATGTTATTTGTGGGATGGCACGGACTTTAGCACTACTGGAGGGGTGGGGTTGGTGTTTTTTTGTGTGGGCTGAAGGGGTTGAGGAGTGGATCTTGTTTTTTGTTTATTGGAAAGAAAAGTTTAAAGATGCTGTGATCACTCACATGTAAAAATCAATAACAATTTGATCACAAAAAAAAAAATAATTCTACTCATTTGAACAGAGTTTTGAACTCAGTGTTGAAAGTGCTGAGTTAATTAAACTTCATAACTTCAACTTAAATGGAGTAAGTTCACAGTACTCATATAGATTAGTTTTTTTTTACTCAAATGGTTTGTAGCAATCGGTTTCCTCAAACGGTTTGAGTTACCTTAACTTATTGGGTTTTACAGTACTCAGCTGGTTTGAGTTCTCTTTATGTATTATGTTTTACTGTGCTCAAATTGTTTCGTTTACACAAATGGAGTAAGTTCAAAGAATTCATTAGGATTAGTTTGTGAACTTAAATGGTTTGTTGCAATCAGTTTCCTCAAATTTTTTGAGTTACCTTAACTTTTTGGGGTTTCACAGTGTATATTTTGTGACTGTAAAAGTAAATAAATGTCACTTTGTTTAACTGCAGTCATAAACATTTGTTGGAAAAGAGTTTAATGTCCCAAGTTGCAATTCGAAAGCATAAAGTAATAAAAATACACCTGTAAATCAAAAATAAAAAACTGTTAATTAAAATACAGTGAAGCAGCATATATGAGTACAGCCCATTTCGAACATTCTCAGTGAATACGGTGTAATATATATTGGTGCATTTGAACAAGACAGATTTATTAAACAGATATATTTATAATATTTTAGTCACAGAACATCTTTAGAAATGGAAAGATAATACAATTAAATTCATGCAAAATATTGCTATTTTTGAAAATGGTATTTAATATTTTTCCATAGCATCTAAATTTGGGCTACTAATTTTTGAACCATTATTGTAAGTTATATTGTTAGATTAGCTCTAGATTTGGCTTCAGTACTTACTCATGTATATGCACAAATATAATATTGTAAAGCATCTTTTGGAACAATATTAATTTGAATAAGAGATATGGGGGGGGGGTGTACTCATATATGCTGAGCAGTGTACTTTAACTGTGTTCTGTTGCATGCAGCTGAGAAAGAACCGATAATGTTAGTGATATTTTAGGTTAACCGATAAGTAGAAAGTGCAATTTAAGCCCATCTGCATGTGGAAAAAGACATTTACTTAAACTGTCCATTTTTCGACCAGCAAGCACATGTCTACACTCTAATGTTAAAACCTTTTTGCAATTCTGATTAGTTATGTTGACAATTTTCTTATTAAGACTTTTCAAAATTCAACTTTCTAAATTCAGACGCCATCAACAGCAACACCTTTGAGTGCTCAACTAAGCATAATAATTGGACCGATCCATTAATTCAAATACAAAAGCAATACAACACAATTTTAGCAAACATTTACCAAAGCAAAGACAAACAGAAGCTGCAAACAACCTTGAGCTACAGTTCCCATACTGATTCACACACACACACACCACACACACACACACACACACACACACACACACACACATGCACGCATAAACACACAAACACAGCTCCTCCTCCTACCGATTTTCAGCATGGTAACAGTGAGTCGTCTGACAAGCTCCTCCAGAGAGTCCTCTCCCATCTTCACCCACAGGATCATGATGAGCAGGAGCCAGGAGAGCAGGAGCTGCAGAGGAGAACACACGACTGAAGCTGAAGACTGCTGCTGCAAGAGATGCTGGAGAGAGAGAGAGAGAGAGAGAGAGAGAGAGAGATGCCTCAGCAAAGCAGCAAAGATGAGACAGCAACACACTGACACACATGTACACTTAGGCTCTGCATCAACCAGGCAGAGTTTGTGCACACACACACACACACACACAGGTATGCGCATATGAGTAATGTTAAGGTCACTGTATTTACAACTCTGACAAAGGAACCATGACATACAAACATGCATGTGCTCAGTTTGTTTAAGTATTCATGTGTGTGTGTGTGTGTGCGAGTGTGTGTGTGTGAGTGTGTGTTTTACTGCTTTTTCTAACTACTTCTTTAAAATGAGCGGAATCAACACAATTTATGGGTTTTTTGGGGGAGGACAATTTAACAGTTTTATGTTCAATGCACTTGAGTTTGTAAAAACAATTACTGTAAATTAACTTCATTGATTTGTGTTGGGACAACATGCAGGACCTCTGTGGAACCCAGCATTTTTACAATTTACAATGTATGGCACAGGTATTTACAAAGAGATGGTGAATTATGAGGACATTGCTGATGTCCTCATTTTTCAAAATGTCTATAAATCATACAGAATGAGTTTTCTTTTCTTCAGAAGGTAGAACTACAGTTTACTGTAAGAAGCAGGCGTAGAGTAATAGAAAATAGTATAGTTGTATAAAAACAATGAAAATCTATGGAAATGTCATCACAATTCACCAAGTGTGTGTACCTGACATTGTGGAGACCAAATGTTTAATCAAAAGAAACTAATACCAGTCATTTTGATTTTTTAGTCCCTTGAAGAAAACATCTTTTAAATGTGTGTCTATCACAGAATGAAGTATTTCAAACATGCGAGTGTCGTGTTTAGGGGGAAAGTAAAAGTAACAGAGGAAAATACAGTTCGTTAGGTATTAAAAAATACGTTAGTGTGTGGTAAGTCCCCATAAAACTTGAAACTCACCAGGTGTGTTGTCATATCCATGTCATATATGTCAAACAGTCATAATTTGAAAAAAAAAAAACTGCATGGCATTTAATACACTGCAGCCATCGTCGAATTCAAGGTCAAGAAAGGACATTTGGGTTTGTTCGTGGTTAATTCTGTATTTTTTCAGTCGTTATTTTGCAGACGTTTATAAAAATTAAACACAATTTGATAACGTCAAAGGATGAAACTACACAAATGTAGTAGAAAGAATCATGGATGAGTAGTGCTGCATTACCTGCATCAAGACTGTACCTCGAGGAGCTCAGAACTCTGTGCTTGAGGAACGTGGCGACATCTTGTGTTCGACAAGCAGAATTACAAAATTACATTTGTTTTAAATTCCCAGAAGCTGAATAGCACTTTAAAGAAGAGAAACAATTCATAAAAGACAACAATGCTCAAACAATATTGGACAAACATAAAAGCAAACAAAAAGCCAAGACTCGAACCAGCGATCTCACAGCAAGAAGGTTTGTCACAGTTCTGTTGTTTAATGCTTTAATACTTCCCCCTCCATATTACATTCAAGGCTTCTAAAAGACATTAAAGCGATTACATATCGTAGTCTAAAGGGCACCTATGATGAAAATCAACTTTATGCTGTTTGGACAGAACTGATTAAAGTTGTAGTGTGTCCACTGTCATATTGGAGTGTTAGAAACCCAAAGAGTGTCTGTTTTTTTTTTTTTTAATTCTTAACGTTACAATAGCACCCAAATACCAGTGATTTTGAGGCCCAATGCAACGGGAAGTAAGAGCGTGGTTTCCCCGCCCCACCAAATTGATTGACAGGCACCATGTTTCTATAATAACATGTGTACACATCCAGTCCACAGAACCTTTTTTTTTTTTGCAAAGAAACTGGGATTAAAACATCTATTCCAAGTCTCTGTGATTTTTATGTTTTATAAATTTAAAACGTTTTAAAGCAGAGCATGATTTCAAGAATCAGACAGAACTGTTCCGGTTTCCCCCACTGTCCATAGACATGCGGTAAAGGTTAATTGGGTAAGCTAAATTGTTTGTAGTGTATGAGTATGAATGAGTGTGTATGAATGTTTCCCAGAGATGGGTGTTGCAGCTTGAAGGGCATCCGGTGCGTAAAACATATGCTGGATAAATTGGTGGTTCATTCCGCTGTGGCAACCCCAGAATAATAAAGGGACTAAGCCGAAAAGAAAATGAATAAATGTATGTATATATATATATATATATATATATATATATATATATATATATATATATATATATATATATATATACACACACACATACATACAACAGTTTGGTTTGGGTCTTGAATTTGATTGGTTGATATATTCTGCCAGTAAAAGCACTTGTACCGCTTATATTATACAAATATTGCAGCTGTTGGACAACATCATGTACTTTTGAGGATTTTTTTGGTCAAGAATATAGTTTAGATTGCAACTATGCAGTTCATTTATAAGGATATTCCCTATTTTGAATATTTATCATTTCTGAGACAGCGCATTGGCAGCTATTATCCTGCTATACCGAGTAGACCAAAGACGGTTGACGTTGTCTATCCACAAGATGGCAACAGAGACCACATAATAAGCCTTTAGAGGAGACAAAATACAGCGTAATTTTAAACTACAGCTGATTAAATCAATATTTAACTGATAAGTGATATTTTAAGTCGATCTCTCACTTTTGCATGTTGTATTGCTGTATTTATACCATATAATTGTAGTGTAATGAGTATGAGACGGGACTCGCATATCAGGAACGTGTGTTGTGTTGGCAATGTGCGTTCCTTGTCGCAAACACAACAGCAGTCTGGTATGCTTGAGCAGCCTTTTTCGGGGTTAATTATTGTGATATCCTGATTGCAACAGAGAATGCTGTAGACTGTAACACTGTAGGGAGATATCAGTGTACACTGCCGTTCAGCATTATAATCTTAAAATCTCAGCAAAATCAGCTGTTTTGTTATCACTTTAGACTTCACGCTAGAGAATTATTCAAACACTAGCTCTAAAGTGATGTTGGTGAATTAGTAACGGTTTCTGCTTTTCTGATGTCAGCTGCAGATGTGAATGAATGGCGGAAGTAGTTTCTTATAAAAAAGGGTTTTTAGACTCCAAGTTTGATTTTCTTTTTTATATACACGATTATGCTGTTGAACTGTTGTATAAACGCAATATCACACAGTAGCAGTGTGATGTGGCTGAATATCATCACTGGTGGGACACTAAGGCACGCCTCCCACCAGCCGATATACAGCCACATCACACTGCTACTCCTATATGTATATGTGTGTGTGTGTTTATGTATATGTGCTGCAAACAACATTTGTGTGAGACTCATCGTTTCAGAAAGGCTTGAATAAACTCCACCACAAATACAGCA
The DNA here is from genome assembly GCF_052040795.2 of Danio rerio. Classification (NCBI taxonomy): domain Eukaryota; kingdom Metazoa; phylum Chordata; class Actinopteri; order Cypriniformes; family Danionidae; genus Danio; species Danio rerio. The sequence goes on along the minus strand of NC_141021.1, from coordinate 48,856,711 downwards.
AATAAACTTACTTGGTATTTTTGACTAATGAGCTGCATTTCAGCTTCATTCATGTCTGTTTCTGACTTCTGATTACCTGACCTAACACAGGAGAAGCAGACACCCACATAGGAACGGTGGGCGGGGAGAAGCAGCTCATTTGCATTTAAAGCAACAGGCTACAAAAACAGCTGCAATGTACTCAGCAAAATGAGCATATTCTGGAGGCTATAATAAATCTGATGGGTATTTTGAGTGGAAACTTTACGGACGCATTCTGGAGACACCAAAGACTTACCTTACATCTTGTAAAAGGTGTAAAATAGGTGCCATTTAAAAGTGAAGCAATTCAATACTTGACTTGAATGAAAATCTACCATGTTTTATATATATTATAAAAAAAGTTTATTCATTCAAGAAAAGAAAGACAGGATGTTGGATTCTGAATTCTGCTTTGTAGACGTGTGTTACAGAGCAGAAAGCGCTTAATCCATCAATGAACGATCATTTCAGTCTGCTTCAGCCTCAAACCCCTGCCACACATTAAAATATGGATAAAAAAAGTCTTCTCCACTTCATCCGAGGACAAAACTATTTATCAATCTCCATATAAAGGGGGACTTTTTTTCATCTTTGCCAGCTTCACCAAAGCCACTTCCATCAATACAGTTCATGAACATGAGAGAAAGACAAAGGGGAAAAACATTACAACAGCAATCTATTCATATTGCCCATAATGACCCAATACTTCAAAACAACAACTTCATCCTCGCAGTATCAACCTGAGGCTTGAGAAGATCACACAGCATTGTGGGTAATTGATTTTTGTACACGTATGAAATGATTTTTTGTTTTTACAGAGGTCAAAGTAGTTCATTTACTGTAAGTGCATGTAACTGAACAGGTCCATTCATATAAATTAAACAACTGCTTTACGGTTTCTTGTTCTTTTTTTACACAAAGGTCACAGCCTGTATAATTACAAACATAATATATTTATATATTTATAATCATGAAAAAGGTTCATTCGATATTCATCCAGAACCATAAACACAGTCGAATTTGTCTTATGAAGATTTTAAGATGCGTAACAAAAGGGCACAAGAAGAAAACAACTCCAAAAAAGTATGTAAACGTGGACTTAAATATTATCAAAAACAAAGATTTGTACAAAAACCAAAGAAAAAAAACTAGTATTCACACATTAACTACATCAACCGAAAATAAACAGACTTGTGACCTTGTGCTACTGAGTCACACGGTAAAAACCACTAGATAGTCAAGTGACTGAACTCATTTGTCGATGACACTGCAATAGGATATTCTAGAAAGGATTTCCCTGTTATATGGGTTCATTACAGAGCGCCAGACGAGTTCTGAGTAGCCCTAACAATAAACAGTCTTTTTAGACAGCGAGCGCACGTGATGTTGACATTCGCAGGGTCAGATGTTGGAGCTCCGTCTGCCTCTGGTGGCCCCGAGCGAGGGCCGCAGGCGGGGGTCACGGGCCTTGTAATGTTCATTGAAATCCAGACGAAAACTGAGGAACTGGAGACTCTCGTCAGAGCAGGTCATTAGCAGCCGCAGGAACTCCTGCACTATGCCCTGAAAGACAGGAAAAAAAAAAATCACAGCTCAGGGTTATTTTGGTTTGATGCTGATTTAACCCTTGTGTGCTGTTGAGGATGCCTTCATCCACTCTGGGGTGACTTTGATTCTTAATTTGGCCACAACTTTCTTTGTGTTTCAGGCAAATTGAATAATTTTTGGTGACAAATTTTATTTCAACAAATTTTAGGGGGAAAATGCTTTGAAAGATTACAAGAATTTAACAATACACTCTGGGCAAATTGACTACCATTTCGTTTTGTTGATGGCTGTTTTTGCCCCATTGACTTCCATTAAAATGACATTTTTTGATTGCAAAGCCATGACCGTTTAATCGTGCATCCTTGATTTGTTAGTGGTTTACCCTGTTGGGACGAGGTAAAATTGGTCAATTTTACTAGTTTCTGCCTTATATATGGAGTATAATGTGTGTGAGTGTGTGTGTGTGTGTGAGAGAGACCATTGTGCACTTAGTTTGATATGTCTGAGAAAATCAAAATAAGCAGCTCAGCTCTCATCAGATAATAGTACTTCAACAAACAGGATGTGCTTTAACTGCAGACTGTCAGCTTTAATTTGAGTGTATTTACATCTAAATCAGGTGAGTGGTTTAGGAATTACAACAATTTGCATTTTTGCCTCCCACTTGTTAAGGGTCCAAAAGTAATAGGACAATTGGCTCCTAAGCTGTTCTTTGGCCAGGTGTGTTATTCCCTCATTATCCCAATTGCAATAAGCAGAGAAAAGGTCCAGAGTTCATTGCTAGGGTGTTATTTGCATTTAGAATCGGTTACTGTCAATTCTCAAGATGCGATCCAAAGAGCTGTCACTTATAGTCAAGCAAGCCATCATTAGGCTGAAAAAACAAAACAAACCTATCAAAGAGATAGCAAAACCATCAGGCATGACCAATAACAACTGTTTGGAACATTCTTAAAAAGAAAGAACGGACCTTCAAGCTCAGCAACACCACTTTACCTGGAAGACCACAGAAATAACTGTGGTGGATGACCAAATAATTATTTTCCTGGTGAAGAAAACACCCTTCACAACAGTTGGCCAGATCAAGAACGCTCGCCAATGGGTAGCTGTATGTGTGACAATCAAGTCAACAATCAAGAGAAGACTTCACCGGAGTGAATACGGAAGGTTCAACACGAGATGTAAACCATTGGTGAGCCTCAAAAACAGGAACGCCAGATTAGAGTTCAAAAAAAGTCTTCACAGAGCTGGAACAACATCTATGGACAGATGAGTCCAAGACCAACTTGTACCAGCGTAATGGGAAGAGTATGGAGAAGGAAAGGATCTGCTGATGATCCTAAGCAGTGAAGCATGGTGGTAGTATTGACATGTCTTGGGCATGTATGGCTGTCATGGGAACTGTTTCTCTTGTATTTATTGATGATGTGACTGCTGACAAAAGCAGCAGGATGAATTCTGAAGTGTTTCAGGCAATATTATCTGCTCATATTAAGCCAAATTCTTCAGAACTCACTAGACGGTGCTTCACAGTGCAGATGGAGAATGATCCATAGCATACTGCAAAAGCAACCAAACAGTTTTTGAAGGGAAAGAAGTTGAATATAATGCAATGGCCAAGTAAACCACCTGACCTGAATCCGATTGAGCATGCATTTCACTTGCTAAAGACAAAACTGAAGGAAAATGCCCCAAGAACAAGCAGGAACTAAAGACAGTTGCCGTAGAGGCCTGGAAGAACACCACCAGGAATGAAACCCAACGTCTGCTTATGTTTATGCATTCCAGACTTCAGGCTGTAATTGACTGCAAAGAATTTGCAACCAAGTATTAAAAAGTAAAAGCTTAATTTATGATTATTATTCTGTCTAATTACTTTTGGACCCTTAACAAGTGGGAGGCACGTATGCAAACTGATGTTATTCCTACAGAGTTCACCTGATTTGGATGTAAATACACTCAAATTAAAGTTGACAGTCGGCAGTTGGCAGTTTAAGTACATCTTGTTCGTTCCATTTCAAATCGATTGTGCTGGTGTATAGAGCCAAAAATGTTGTAATTGTGTCGATGACCAAATATTATTGGACCTAACCGTATATATAAAAATAAAAAAATACACATACTGTTCCTAGAATGAGAATATCATTTTCCGATAACAACATCAATGCCCTCACTACTAGATTATCTAGCCTTCTCCAGCATGATGTGTTAAATATAGAGCACGTTCTGCTGAAATTCGATAAGATCCACATTAAGTGTCTGACAGTATCAGATGTAACGTGCGGATCAGCATAAAACGCTCCGCTAAACATCATTAAGCATGTTCTCTTGTGCTGGCTCAGCACTTTATCGCGGACGCATGAAATGATATTGGTTTATTAGGCGAGTGTGTGAAAGTGTCCGGGGTACCTGATAGAAGTGTGTGAGCAATCGGAGCTGAGAGCACATTTTTGGTATGGTGTCTTTAAACTCCTGCACGCGTCTGTTCTCCTCGGCCTCCTGCTCTGCTGTTACACCCCACTCGCCCTGAAACACACAAACAACCCTGTAAGCAAACACACCATGACACTATTTTCAGGTTTGTTTACTTTTGGAGCCATTTTAGCTGATGTGAAAGACAAAAAAGGAAGGGAAAAAAAAAATCGATGTCAATAGAAAACAAACACCAGCGCTGTAAAAGGAGACGCAGCTCTCAGTTTGGCTCATACATTTGCTAATGGCCACTTTACTGGGTCAAATAAAGAAGTGGATCATAATTCTGTGTATGGAGATAATAATAAGCATGGAAGGATCAGATCACCCAAAATCAACAAAGAAGAAAGATATTTTTAGGTGATTTCAGTCAAAATGCCTGAAAAATGCCTAAGAACTCTCAAAAAAATGAACATTTTCTTGCTCTCAAATGGTTACAAACCTTTATCAGTATCTTTTTTTGTTGACCACAAAACAATATTCTGAACAATGTTGAGGATTAGCAGCCATTGACAAATAAGAAATAATAATATGGATGTTAACGGCAACCAGTTTCCAACATACTTCAAAATGTCTTTTACAGCAGTGATTAATAATAGGTTTTAATGGTTTATTTTGGTTACATTATTTGAGGCTGTTTGGTAATTGTGAAGTGACAATGACACTCGTGCAGTTTGTCAAAGCTTTTTTGCAGAAACATGTACTCAGAGGGAGTTGGTACTATGCAACCAAATTTGTTGATGTTGTAAATAGGAACCATTTGTCTGTTGATTCTGTTATAACAAAATTGCTGGGCAGATCCTTCAAGTGCAGTGTTCATTATGTGGAATTTGTTCGGTAAAAGTGTTTCCATCGCAGTTTATGCGCATCTTTTCTTTTTGAATAAAAAAAGTTTATCCTACTCAGTTATGCACATTTTCAAAATTTTTGCTTATTTTGGCAATTCCATCAATCTGTTTTGATGCGCATATCTAAAATGCGCATAAAAATAGGTGGATGGAAACATAGCTATTGATGAATGAATCAGCAATTTTGAACGAAATTATTGAGTTAGTGATCCAATGTCCCAACAGCCAAGTATATATATATATATATATACACAGAACATATGTGTGTGCGTGCGTGTGTATTTATATGGTGGGGGGGCTCCAATGTTTGTATATGTTCTTTTGGGGGGGGGGAAAAAGAAAAAGGTTGGGAATCAATGCGCTAACGGACACAGTAAATACAGTGTCATGATCAGTAAAAAAATATATCTATCATAAGTAAATGAACTATTTTGACCTGACAAAAATGGATTAAAATTACTTTAGCATTCATCATTTTAGGGTTCAGACTGGAAGTCATTAGTTCCAATTGCAGAGTAGTCCGGGAGCTGTTGTTTAAAATTATTAGATGAGAATTATTATAAGTTGTTTGTTATTTTTTTGAATCAGAAAAGTAGTCCATAATAAAAAAAAACTTATACAATTTTTTTTATGCTCTCTCAACAATCCTCCAAAGTTTTTTTGCGGTCTATGAATTTCTAGCATTCATTCAATCAACCGTGGTAAAGGCACAGAAAATAAAGGCTCTTGCTTTTGCACTCCTTTATTGGAGTATCTTTAAGACTATCTGTATCGTTGAGAAACAGTGACTGCACATACCATCTCTTCTCTCTGTCTCTTCTTGTCCTCGAATTGTATGCGTAGCTGCAGTTCTTCTAGAGCAGAGCGGTACAGTGTGTCCTGAGCATTCTGGAACTCGATGATCTGATCAAACACTGCGCGCAACTGATTCAACAGAGACTACAAACACATGACAATAAAGTTAGAGATGTGAGGATGAGTATGAAGCATCCCAATCACCCAGTGTGAGTGCATCATACCCGGTTGTTCACATCCAGCAGGCAGCGAGAAATGATGGTGTCCAGGAAAACGTCATGAGCTGCTATAATGTGATCCAGATCCTGAGCCTGCTGGACTTTATTCCACAACTCATCCCAAGAGCATTCCAACACCTGCGTAAAAGCACACACGCACACAAATAATTAATTCAATGATATAGATCAGTGGTTCTCAAACTGGTACGTGTACCACTAGTGGTACGCAGGCTTACTTCTAGTGGTACGCAAAGGAATCACTGAGTAATGAAAGAAAAAAATTTATCAAATTTTGAAAAATTACCGTATTCTCTTGTTACATCTCGGTCACTTGGGCGTCAAAATTTAACCCACAGACTAGAAAAAATGAGTAAGAACTGCAGCACAACGCACTTGCGTATTCCAGGCATCCCCAGTTGAAAACATTTTAACTTGCCGCATTGTGAGTCACGTGACAAGAATCAACTGATCAGCTTCATGTTTTATATAAAATATAACTTCATTAGACTAATTATCTCAAACACAGAACACCCAAACACTGCAGTGCTTCTTAATTTTCTCCATAAATAAAACTCGTATCAGAGTGCAGCAATGTTCAGTCAGCTTGACATCCTCTGAGGAAAACGGGTTCCCTAGCAATCTACATACAAGTTAATGTTTAGATATCAAAGTTTTTAAAAAATGTCATATGTACATGCAACATATTTCAAAATCAATCAAAAATTGTATAAATATAAATATGACTTGTTTGTGCTGTAGCTGCTTAATTTGGCCAACTTCACTGCTTTATTTCACGACTGGTCATTATGGTGGTCCTTGGAGAGACCAATTTTTTCTGAGGTGGTACTTGGTGGAAAAAAGTTTGAGAACCACTGATATAGATCAACTGTTTAAATGAGGAAACCAGAAAGATTTACGCACCTCAAATGTGATGTAATACTGCATCTGATGAATGAAGTGAACCATTTCAGAAGCAAGAACGTGACACTGGTGCAGCACACCAGAAAGCTCTGTGAACGCACACAACACACAAATAAAATGAAACATTTACAAATATTACACACGTGATAGTTACTGTGTTTTGAAAGAAGTCAGATGTGACAATAAGGCCCAATCCCAATTCTATTTTTGCACCTCTACCTCTTGTGAAACGTGTGAAGGGCTTCAAATTTACCCCTAAGAAATGTTATAGCACTAAAACACCAGCACACATCATAATATGTCATTGTGAGCTCTTAGTTCATATGAGATCCATGATGGCGACTGCTGTGGTTATTCCAGTTGCATTATCTTTTGGTTTTTATTTTCAGGAAATTACCTAAGGCAACGATATCATGTTGTCATAATGATGTGATGTGGCAATAAGCTCATAACTGTACTGTGCATTTAACCGTGGCCATAATCATCCATGTAAACACACGAAAACAACATTAACATTATAGCAGACACTGAAAAGGTCATTCCCAGCCACTAGACTTTTCTGACTGGGGATTCCAGTGTCACCGAGTGACGGATGTAAAAGTATATTGTGAGACTACTATACAGGAGTTATTGTTATGGATTATACACTCACAGGTCACTTTAATAGGTACAAATGCTCGTTAACACAAATTTCCAATCAGCTAATCACATGGCAGCAACTCAATGCCTTTAGGCATGCAGACATAGTCAAGACGATCTGCTGCAGTTCAAACCGAGCATCAGAATGGGGAAGAAAGGTGATTTAAGTGACTTTGAACATGGCATGGTTGTCGGTACCAGACGGGCTGGTCTGAGTATTTCAGAAACTGCTGATCTACTGAGGTTTTCACGCACAACCATCTCTAAGAATTACAGAGAATGGTCCGAAAACGAGAAAATATCCAGTAAGCGGCAGTTCTGTGGGCACAAATGCCATGTTGATGCCAGAGGTCAGAGGAGAAATTAGCAGACTGGTTTAAGTTGATAGAAAGGCAACAGTAACTCAACCACTCAATACAAACAAGGTCTGCTGAAGAGCACCAGAACAATTTGAACCTTGGGGATATGGGATACAGCAGCAGAAGAACACACCAGGTACCATCTTTGTTAGTTAAGAACAGGAAACTGAGGCTACATTTCGCACAGGCTCACCAAAATTGGGCAATAGAAGATTAAGAAAAATGTTGCCTGGTCTGATAGGTCTCGATTTCTGCTGTGACATTCAGATGGAAGGGTCAGAATTTTCATTCAACAACATGAAAAGATGGATCCATCTTGCCTTTTATCAACGATTCTAGCTGGTAATGGTTGTGGGGATATTTTCTTGGCACACTTTAGGCTCATTAGTACAAATTGAGCATCGTGTCAACGTCACAGCCTGCCTGAGTATTGTTGCTGACCATTTCAATCCCTTTCTGACCACAGTATACACATCTTCTGATGGCTACTTCCAGCAGGATAAGGCACCATGTCATAAAGCACAAATCATCTAAGACTGGTTTCTTGAACATGACAATGAGTTCACTGTACTTAAATGGCCTCCAGTCACCAGATCTTAATCCAATAGAGTGCCTTTGTGTATGGTAGAACGGGAGATTCGCATCATGGATGTGCAGCCAACAAAAATCAGCAACTGCATGATGCTATCATGTTAATATGGACCAAAATCCATATCCTATCTACAACCCCTGAGGAATATTTTCAGTACCTTGTTGAATCTATGCCATGAAGGATTAAGGCAGTTCTGAAGGAAAAAGGGGGTCAACGTGGTACTAATAAGGTGTACCTAATTAAGTGGCAAAGTAAAGAGCGAAATTTAGCAGGTTTTTTTTTATCGTTTTATTTTTAAAAAGCATGATCATAAAACACGAACGCCATTATGAATGTAATGCAACATATGCTTGTTTGTTGTTTTTCTTCTGACTCACGTGTTTGGCTAAGTTGCCGTTGTAAGCTGGTGTATTCTGTGAAATTTTCTTACCCCTTGGTTTCAAGTGTGGTCCTCGAAAATCTCAGTTTCCAGGGCTATCTAGCCCTTCCGCTTAGCCCTATGCCTTCAAGCTAAAGAAGTCAAGCTGTGTACAAGTCAAACTTTACAAATTCCTGATATATAATATTTTAATAAAGTGCAGGGTTTCTGCAGGTCAAATTTAAGACTTTAAGACATTTTTTTTACCATTATGAATGAAAATGTAAACCTATACAAGGCTTAACGCAGATGGAAGATTTTCACTTGCCCTGTCAAAAATTATTATAATTTAATACATTTAATAATACAATAATAATATTAATATTCATTAATTTTATTTTCAGCTTAGTCCCTTTATTAACCAGGGGTCGCCACAGCAGAATGAACCACCAATAATAATATTAATAATAATTTAATAATAAAAAAATAGGTCAGGTCAGTGTCCTTAGCAGTAAATACATGGAGAACTTTTAAGCAAATGTTACTGTAAGGAAAGGAATTAAAGCATTATGGTAAATACAGTTAAAAATGTTACTTTTAAATAAAAAGTTAAACACTATATTGAGATGGATTGTTGGTGATTGTATGGATTGTATACATGAACAAAGGAAAAATTAAGACCTGTTAAAAAAGATGTAAGACCCATATAACACAACCTATACCCATAACACAATATTTCAGTAGATTTAAGACTTTAAGGCTTCAGGTTATGAGATTTAAGATATTTTAAGACTTTTTAAGTCTACTTGTAGCCCTAAATAAAACAAAATGTTTACAAACATTATGCACATGTATTAAAGTTCCTCTCCATAACAAATACTTTAAATGTAAAACCATTCAGGAGAGAATGAAAACTGTAAGAATAAAGGTTTAAACAAGCATCTATTATTTGCTTAGTTTGGTGACTGTATTATCTACGCTGTTTTCGGACATCATTCGGACATCAGAGAAAAAAAAAATTAAAATCAAACAAAATGTAAAGTGCATTCACCCGGCATGCTCTTCAGCAGCTTGGCGTTACACATCTGACCCTTCCAGATGTCTGTGAGGATGTACTCCATTCTTTTAGCCCTCCACAGGAAGTTGAAGACACGCAAGTAGTGGCTCATACACTCACGGGTGAACACCTGAAATCAATTGTGATTAGGGATTAAAATAGTTGCAAAAAAACAAACTCTGTTATCTTCTTTTTTTAAGTCGGTTAACTGATGCTTAATGAAGCGAGTAAACTCAAAATGTTCATGCGTCTATTAACGCATGAATAGCAGGATTTATCCGTGGCGCGCCACGTCTGCTGTGAACACAGCAATAGAACACAACAATGTGAGTTCTAGAATGCTGATCAGCTGCCAAGAGTGAATGTGCTGTAATACTCATAAAAATGTTTGTAATGTTTATATCCATGTCTAATCTCAGATAGTCAGACATTGATTTATCTTTTATGAATCGTTCAATTATTAATGTCATAATGCAGCAAGGCTAGAGATTGGAAAACAACAAATAATAATATAATGAAATGAAACATTTAACAAACAAGTAAAATAATCGATAATCAATATTTTAATGCTAATTGTGATACTATAAAAACAGTATAGGTTCAGAAGTACAGTACAACATCTTACAATACATACATCATAATTGATGGAAAAAATATAATAATAATAATAAGTAAAGCATAATATAGTAAGCATAGGTTGCATGTGGACAATATCATATTATATTATGCTAATCAAAAATTTATCACAGCACAATGTACGTTGGACTCAAAAACGTAAGCTAGATTGTGTTTATTTACTGTGGCAATGGGTCCTTCGACATGATAGTCCAAACTGAAGACGTCCCAGCCAGTGTCTCCAGGAGAAACCTAGGCCAAACAAGACACCAGATCAACTTTCAGTGTTGCACAGTTATCTACCTGAATTTACCATCAAATTTACCAGTCTCCTCTAAATACCTCCAGCAGCCGGACATCAAGCCTCTTCAGTATCTCAGGGCTGTCAAATTGGGCATTGGTTGCTCTGACGGCCGTCTCAAGGATTCCGGTTAGATTGTGCTGGTAAAGAGTGGTGGCAGGCCTGGCTAACTCTGGCCTGAGAGAAACAAAGAGAGATAGATGGATGGATTTACAGCTAGACAGATGAATTACAGATTACAGATGGATTTAAGGCTGATAAAGTGACCTTAAAAACTTTTTTGTTGCCATTTAAAAGATATTTTTAAATGCTTTGCTTTGTTTAAAGGTCCTGTGAAGTGCTTTAATATGTGATTTTTTTTTTATTCTGTAATTTGATGCAAGTTTAACTGAAACATTAAGACGGGGCGGGACAGATTGTAGCTCCTCCCCTTTATAATAACACAGCCAATAGTGTTTCGTATTTATGACAGCTCTGCCAGTGGGAGTGGTGGAGCTCAAGCGCATCAAATTAAAAGCAATTAAGTGTCATGAAAGGGGCGGAGCATGTCAGATACTAGAAAGCATTTGATTGGTCAGATATTTCATGAAAAAGGGAAATATGAAAAAAAAAAAAACGTTGATCCATTTAGGTGATAAACTGAAAGCTTTAGATGTTCATATCGGATTTATATTTCCTAAATGTGAAGTTTGTCACTTATTTTGAGCACACTAGCTTTTAGATATCCTTATAACTAACATCTACAAAAGATTATTTTAATGTCACGGGACATTTAAATCACAGTTCTCACACAATACTGAATAGACAAAATTAACAAAAATAAATTATATACATATATACTTTTTCCTAAATAAATAAAACTGTATTTTTTTATTCTTACTTTGGTTCAAATTTTTAAGATTTATTTTTTTACATTTTTTTTATTGTACAATTTTTAAGATTGATTTATTAATTTATTTTAGCTTTTTGCGATTATTAAGATAGGATAGTAAGGGTGTTTGAATCCAGAATTCAATGATTATTATTGTTTTTGCTAATTAGTGCAGCTCCAATAATCTTACTGAAGAAAAACACCTCTAAATCAACAATAAAATGCAAAACGAGATATCAGATGAGATCACATATAAACATACTTAAGGAGGTCCATGAGGTGCCGGATAAAGTCTCCCTGGCCCAGCAGCAGGTATCTCCTCATGGCCTGAAGATGCTCCAGAAGCTGGTAGTTCTTATTCAGCACGTCTAGAAGATACTTACTGGTCTCAAAATACGCAGCATCAATCTTACTCTGAAAGGTCCCTTCCAGATCAGTGAACAACTCTGCAGCTGGGAAAGAAATAAAGAGAGTTTTAATTCAAAGCAAGAGCATGAGAGTGACAAATAGTGGAAAGAGAAGGGGTAAATGAAGAAAAAAAAAAAAGCCATGAAAACGCAGTTATTGATTAAACTTTAGTGGCTTTAATGGCTTAAATTAAAATTCTGACATTTACTTATCCTCTACTTTTACCAAACATATTTAAGTTTCTTACATTTTTTAATTTTAAATATTTTTCATTCTTTTAAATGCATTATCTATTGCTTCCTTTAAACCTTATACCTTTAATATTTGAATCTTTTCTGATGTTAAACAGATATTGTTATTACATAAATAACATTTTCCATTTTAAAAAGGGGTAAATAAAAGTATTTTGTTTTGTAAAACCATGTGTGTGAGACAGTAAATTTAGTACAGGGTACGTTCTTATGCCTAAAGATGGCAATATTTACCATTTTAACCTGTCATTTTTTTCAAAGTTTGAAACCGTCAGTAAGACTTAAATTTAATGCAAACAAAACAACAAAGACTGTAGTTTCACTGTAAACAAGACACAACCAAAACAATTTACCTGAAGAATTATTGTAGGATTTAGACTCACACAGTCGATCAAGCTCTCTCATAAATATAGCTATTAACTTAAAGGGCACCTATTTTTCCCCTTTTTCATTTAAGATTAAGATTTAAGATAAGTCTTTTGTGTCTCCAGAATGTGTCTGTAAAGTTTCAGCACACAACAACCATCAGATTATTTATTATACCTTTTAATACCTTTTAAAATGTTGGTATTTTCTGCTCTAAACACAATGTAGCTGTTTCTGTTGCCTCTGCTTTTAATGCTGGTTCTACCCACCCACCAATCCCATGTGCCTCTCAGAGTATGCCTCAATCTCTGCCTCAGCTGCGTCAGATAAATAGCACAGTGACAGACATGAAGGAAACAGATCTCATCTAAGTTTTGTAAAAAATACTACAGTAAGAACTTTCCCAATGATTATTTGATGTATTTGTTGTGGAGTTAATTCAAGCCTATCTGCAACGATAAGTCACACACACAATGTTGTTACAAAGTTCACGCACACAGACACACACACAGACAGCAAGTGTGTTTAACTTTGCACTATTTTTGCACAGCAAATGTGACAGGATACACATTAATATCCACTGCTATATTGATATCTGTTATGGTAATGTACAAAATTAACCTGATGTAATGTCCACAAACCGAGATTGAACTGTCTTTTATAATTGTTCTGCTGTTTTTCGGGAATAACATATCTTTGAATGTCGCAACTGACCAATCAGAACTGACTAATCCCAGTAATAAGGGTCTTTATCAACATGCCTGTAATTATCCGTGGCTTTATTTTTTTATTTAGCACAGCTAAGATGATATAGAGAAATATATAAGACTTTTCTTTTAGAATTTCACCATTTTGAACGCTATTTTTATTATTATCAGTTTGATACAATGAAATTTGCCATGAAAGCAGACAAAGTCAATGTAGAGTTTAAAAATAGAAGAACTGAACACCAGAAAAAAAAATAAAGAACCTTGTAGAATCACACTGAAGGACAGAGAAGTGTGTTGGAGGCTAAGAGCATTGATTAACCATGCTAGCAAAGACGTTAAATACAGCCAGCATCGATACGGACAACTGCGACACAGACGGGCAGTCAAAAACAGCACTTTTCTCCACAACAGATCAATCCTTCTCTCTCCTCTTTCAGCAGCTTATTTAACTATTGCTGCCATTATGGCCACAAATATCGCATTAGCAAGCATAAGCGCAGCTATTTTTAGCGACTGCATTAGCACTAGCTCACCATCTTTGGGAGAGTCTTTAGATTTGGAGGCAGGCATGATCTTTCCCGGTGGTGTCCGGTCATGACAAACCTGATGCAGGAAGTTGATGGATTTGCCAATAAGAAGAACCTGCAGAACAACATACATCAGATAGCATTATTATATGGCCATTCAAATCTGAATATTAATTAGTACTTATGTATGTATCACAGTAAACATGACCTTAAAATATCTTGAAGAAAAAAAGCATAACTTGGGCTTATATGTGCAAATCTCACAGTCACTTTCTACAGTGTGAACTGGGAAGTTGTTATAGGTAAAGCTGCGGTCACACTGCACTTTTCTCCCCATAAACTTCCATTCATATGCATGCAAATGCGTCAGACTGGAAACGTAAGCTTGTGGGACAAGTGTCACAGTTCGCTGCATTGCAAAGTTTAGGTTTGGTAAACTCTGACCTATGAAATCGCATCACGTGATTGCGTGACACCCATCAAAGATCAAAACATGACCTCTCTAGACAGAAATTTAAAACACTGACCAATCGCTCGCTTTTTAAAATGTCTAATCATCTTGTTAAATCCCACCCCCTTTTGCAGCGGCGTACAACAGAATTTCGCACGCACAATCTCAAGTGTGACTGAGGTATAAAGCATATTTTAAATTAATAAAATTAACCAAAATTCATTTGGTGAGTAGCAAAATTATTAATAAATAAAAAACAAATAATTAATAAATAAATATTAACATTACTATCATAAAAAATATACAATTATATAGTTAAATTACATACATATTGGATAATTTATAATGATTAATTTATAATGAAGATTACAAATTAAAATACATTGCTAAATTTAAATGCCTAGATAGTAAACTTGACATTGTAAACACCTTCAATTCTGCAGAGGATGACAAAAACTGGACAAAAGAATATTTCAGAGAGGAATAATATCTGTTTTGCAAACTTATACAAAATGTAATGGTTTTGTTTTTGTTTTTATAAGTCAATTTGTGGTGTATGCTTTATATTTCATACACAAACCAATGTCCCCCAAGTTTAAATTGATAGTGTACCCTATTTAAAGCCTAAAAGCATATATATATATATATATATATATATATATATATATATATATATATATATATATATATATATATATATATATATATATATATATATAAACACACACACACAATCTATTGACTTGCCTGATATAGCAAACACCACTCACTTTACTTAAAAAAATAAATAAATAAAATATCCAGATTGTGTATGTCAGACCACAATCATAGATTTTAACCAACAAGAGACTATACTATGATGATGATGTACAGAAAGTGCTGTACCTTCCTGGCCTGGTCCATGGTGATGAAGGATGGGATCATACTCTTCCTTAGAGAGTATTTGTCATGCCAGAGTCTGTCCGTCTTCACTGTTGGGTCCGAGGCTACAAAAAACTGAAGAAAGGTTTTGATTGTCAGACAGGTTTCTTATCGATTTTAAAAAGGTCTTAAAAGGACATCTCACCCAGCAATGAAAACTGCTAATAAACAATTCAACATACATATAACTTTTTTTTTTAACAGAACATTTGAAGAACATTTTAGCTGAATCAGAGGTCTTGGCGATTCATAAAATGTAAAAAAAATAAAAATAAAATAAAAAATAATAAAATAATTACTGGATTTTCACACTCTGAGAATCAAAAACAAGAGCAAAAACCACAGTTATAGCTAAAAATTAAATTTTTCTGAAGCGAAAAAAAAAGGTTGAGTCGCACTACAAAGGCAAAGTGCAGAAACTATGTACACAAAAACAAATCCTGGATATTTTAGGACATTTAGAAACCCAAACCGGACACAAAAAGGTGCGGGTCTCTGTGGGTCTGTAGAGCATGTGAGACGGGTAAAGGAGAGTATGAAACGGGTAAAAGAGAGAAGATGTTCCACTCGCTCGCGAATGTTTGTTTATATTGGGCTGATCCAAAAAAAAAGTGTAAAAGGATGATGATAATATAAAAAAATGTCACTAAATACACAAGTAAAGTCTATGTGTGGGATGCACTGGGTAGTTCCTGCACTTTGCCTTTGGAGAGTAGTGTGGGTGACTATTCTTAAGGCATTATCCACGGAATGAAAATTCTGCAATCATTTCTCACCCTTGACAGCCAGTTGAGTTCGTTTCAGTCTGCTTTTGTTCGGCTGAACACAAAATATGATTTTTTGAAGAATGCTGAAAACCAGTAACCACTGACTTTCATAGTATTTGTTTCTTTCTATAGATTTGAATGAGTACAGGTTCACAACACTCCTCAAAATATCTTCTTTAGTGTTCAACAGAAGAAAAAAAAACGAAAAAAAATCTGTTTTAGAACACATAAAGGGTGACTAAATATTAGCAGAATTCTTCAGTTTTGGGTAAACTTTTATGCTACAGCATCCAACATGCACATGGAATCTGATAATGAAGAAACTACTGCACTGTTGAAGTGACTCAATTCCAATCTTTTTTCTCCTATGGCACAGATCGGATATGGCCCATGTACAAGTAGCAGGAACAAATCACATGGATTCCGATTTACTCAAATCAGATTCAGGCCTTGTTCATATGTAAAAATTTAATAAGATGCCTAAAGGTTTTTAAAAAAAGCCTATATATCAAAAGAAGACGATCAAGTGAAAACCTTTGTCATAAACTATAGTAAAACAGCTTGTCAAAAGCTGCGAACATACAGGAATAAAGAAAAGAGCACTCTTTAATTATCAGCTGTTAACCGGCGCCCGCTGTTTTTTTTTCTGGTCATTGCACCTTTGCCGTGTGCTGTGTAAATGCAGATGATCGCATACGAGTCACTTTTAAAAAATAATGTAAGCAGGTCATCAAAAAAAATAAATAAAAATCGGATACAGTCACAAAATCGTAATTGACCAACAAGATCTGCAGTGTAAATGCAGCCACTAAAGTAAACACTACAGCTCAAAGACAAAAGACCTTCATCAACTGCTCAACTAATAACACAACAAATGACCTTTCTGTAGTAATTCCACATGAAGAGTACATCAGTACTTTCAGCAAGGCGACTATTAAAATGGCTGTTGCGAAGAATAACGATGCCAATGGAAACGAGGAGCTCGTAAACCCCTGGCCAAGAAGGAGAGAGCTGTGGATGGGTACATTAGTGATATAACCCTCTCCGTCACCTCCACCCCTCAGCACTGCTTACACAGTGAAAAAGCCTGTTACACTTCAGCGAGGGCCAGATTAAATCCTGTGATTGCAGGCAGGAGAGTCTGATTGGTGCCTGTGTGGAGGGTAAGCTGGGAGTTGATTGGGCGATAATTCTTCTACGCCCTGCGACTTCAGACTTAGTCGAGTGGGCATAGACTAAGTAAAGAAAGATTCATTGACATGGTTTGGTAATGGTGGAGGACAAGGAGAAGTGGATGTGAGAGTGATAGCATGGAGAACGAAAGAGAAGGACAAAGAGGAAGAAGAAGACGGGTCCATTAGTGCAGCCTCATCTGTCCTCATCTGGACGTCTGTGTGTAGGAGACTGTGGTTCACTGTGTCTGGAGAACTAAATCACACTCAAGTGCAGCTGCTTTCTCACATATATAACAGTGCACAAGTCAACGGAGTCAACATGAGGACACCGTGTATGAGTTCAGCTTGAACTATATGATCAAATACGAAACATGCAGGAATTCCTTTTGCTAATTTTCTATGCATTAAATGGCACTTCTATGTTTTTTATGAGGTGTACGATTAATAATAATAATAATTAAAAAAAAAAACTACTTTAAAAAAAAAGTCTAATTTCTCCATGATGGATGTCCAGCGTCCTCCAGTCTCTGGCACCTAGACTGCAGCTCTGTACAAAAAGTTTGGCTAGAGGAAAAATGGTTGTATCTAACTGAGCCTGGTTTCTGTCAAGTTTTTTTCCCTTCACTTTCGTCAATTGGTAAAGTTAGTTCCTCGCCACTTTCACCACTGGCTTGCTTGGTTTGGGAGTTGTGGAGCTGCGCATCCATGGATTTGCTCAGTGTTTGACCTTTCAGCAGTGAAAATTAAACCACACTAAACTGAATTAAACCGAACTTCAACTCTGAAAACTGAACTGACACAGTTTCAATCTTCTAGAACTTCTATGTTAAGCTGCTTTGACACAATCTACATCGTTAAAGTGCTATAGAAATATAGATGAATTGAATTGAATAGTTTTAAATAGATTTAAGTTTACTCAGCTAAAAATTGCCCAAACATATTTAACGCACTGGTATACTTCAAACAAAATCAAAAAAGAACAGAAATGGCGTCTTTCCGAACAAAATCCAGCCAAAAAGGAAGTTTGTTTTGAGTTTGTTTCGCTCACTAAAGCATACTTTTGTGGAAGTTCGTTTTGCTTCTAAACCCTTTTAAACTTCCATAGTTCTAATAGTGTTCTGCTTGGTGTCTATACACCGCAAACAGAATGCATTGTGACGTGCTGCTGTGGGGATTCTCGTGCGACTGTTTGCTTTATATGAAACTGTTCTTCTCTCACAGAAACAATTGTTGCCATTTAGGAGTAGCAGGAAACATTTTATCTATTGTTTTAAAATCAATTAATCAATCAATAAATCTCTATCTATATATCTATCTATCTATCTGGGCTGTCAAAGGATTAAAAAAAATTACGTAAATAATCACACTTTTTTGTAATTAATCATGATTAATCACCATCAAATAAGTGCCATATTTATTACAGAAATAAAAACACAGACATTTAAGTGCCATTTGAATTTCAAAACCATCAATCCCAATAACAAACAAAAGTGATTTCCAAAAATGATTTCCATCAAACTTATGAAATGTGAGGACTCCTGTTAGTAGCTTAAAGGCAGAGAATAGGACTGTCTTTGATAGCTTGCATGATGAAAGTAAGCACTGTGAGGGAGGGGGTGGGTGTAGTGGATGAAAGTGAGGACCGGGGGTGTTGCTCACTATTCTGCTGCCTAAGGCGCCCGTCTAGGTGCCTCTATAGACGCGCCAACCCTGAACACGTCAGCCACAACAGGAAATAAAATCAAAAAAAACTGCAACTGTGATATTTGCGTTATTTATTTATTTTTACGCGTTATACATTTCAAATTAATCACGTCCATTAACACGCTAACTTTGACAGCAACCACTAAAATTAGGCAACAACCATCTCATAAGCTTCATTTCTAAATGTTTGAATCAAACAAAATCAGCACTTTTTAGGTTGCCCGAGGTAATGCACATGCGCACTCAAAATTAACATTTTTGTTTGTCGTGAACATTTCATTTATGGCCGTGCTACACACTATCATCCCAATAATGCTTCGTCTGATCGCGCTCGTCTTCTGCAGTTCACAACTTGTCTTGATGGCGAATGTCCTACACAAATGACAGTGACTCTTTGTTTACAAGTTTGTGGGCGTTTGAGAGGCTGCTGTCATGTAATGTGCGTTTGACAGGACAGACTTGCGTTCGTTTCATACAGATTACAAAACCAAAAAAAAAATTTTGTTTTCAAGTGCACTTGGTTCATTTAAAAGCACAGATTTAAGGATGTGGATATATTTCTTAAGTCTCTAGAGCAAATATTCGCTGAGATTCCAGTGTTTATTGCTGAAGTTCATGTTAAAATCAGTTTAGTTAGTTTTTTGTTTGTTAGTTTGTTGTTTGTTTTTGTATTTTAGAGGTTTGTTTGCATGCTATATACATATATTAAAAATATAAATTATTGTATAAATGTTGTAATGTTTAAATATTTTCCTTTTAAAATGTGTGAATGTCATGTGACCATCAGGAAAAATGTAATTTTTTAGAGGATGTGTTCTCGCGGTCTTCCGAGTTGGTTCCGAGGTAACTTGGCAGAACTGGTCTTCATGAAAACACAAGTCTATTCTCTGTGTTTGTGGAATCGAGAAACAGCCACGGTCAAAATATGGAGAAGTTCAAATCAAATGTCACAATCCAGAAGAAAGATGATTTGAGAACCTTTAAAAGTGGAATGGTTGTTAGTGTCAGACAGGCTGGTCAGAGTATTTTTAAAACCTGCTGATCTACTGCAGTTTTTCCACACACCAGTCTCTGGGGTTTACAGAAAATGGGTTGAAACAAAGAGAGAAAGAGTAAAAAAAAAAAAAGCTACTGCGCAAGTTCTGTGAGTGAAAATGTCTCATAGATATTTTCTGAAGGCAAATGTACCTAATGAAGTGGCCAGTCAGTTTATATATAATTTTTAAAAATTAAATAAAGAGAATTAAATAAATTATAATACAATAAAAAATAAATTCTTCCAAAATTCTCATAAATGCTTTAATAATATAAGAGATAATCCTTAAATGGTCTAAAGACTTTGAAATGATTAATGGAAGTGAATCAAAAGGAGCAACCCTTACATTGCTAATGAAATTTAAATCAGAGACACTATTAAAAAAGGTCTTAACGCTCCACTACTTGAGAAATGAGGCTTGTGAAACTCTCCAGGACATTTAATGACCAAATTAAAAGTTCATTTAAAAAAAGAAATCACTGCAATAGTCTCTTAATCGTAGATTGCCAGCAAAATGAATGCCACAGTGTAAAGAAGGAAGTACAGCTTTGCAGTGTTAACCATAAAATAAACACTAAAGTATGAAGTAAGTTATTGTGTGACTTTGACATAAACAGAGTGTGTATGTGTTCCTCCTGACCTCATGGTACGTATCCTCCAGCTCTCCATCATAAATCCAGCGGTATAAGAAGTTGAGAATCGGATGAGACACCAGACCAAGGATGTGCTGGATCAGTGCTCTCATGTTGGGGTCACCCGTCTTTCCATACGCATGTACAGCAGTGGCCAACTCTCCACCCTTACGCCCTGAGAGAGAAACCAGAGTTTGTTTATTTACCGTCATATCAGCAACCTATGGCTAAATTGCAAAATTAATATAGATCATTGGCTAAAATAATAAGATAAAATGGCTAAAAGCAAAATTAATATAGATAAAAAATTAACATTAAAATTGCATAATAATAAAAATGTCAATCATAATAACAGATGATAAATAAATACATAAAATATTTCACATTAAGAACATTAAATATGATTTTTTACTTGCCCTGCCAAAATTTTCACTGGCCCAAGTAAAAAAAAAAAGTCAAAAGTCATTTCTTAGCCTCATATTTTAAATTATATATATATATATATATATATATATATATATATATATATATATATATATATATATATATGTATATGTATGTATATATATATATATATATATATATATATATATATATATATATATATATATATATATATATATATATATATATATATATATATATATATATATTACAGATGTAATGGTATCAAAATTTCACGATACGGTAATACCTCGGTATGAATGGCACGGTACGGTATTTATTGAATCATTTAAAGGAAAAAAAAAACTATTGAAGAGACTCAAAAAAGTGCTAGAATGTTCAGGTAACCTCAACACTGAACAGATCAATGACATACAAATTATCTATTTGTAAACTTTCAAACAGGAACTTAAATTATTAAATTTTAATAACAAAAAATATTAAACCATGTAAAAAAAAACACCACTCGAAAGGACAAGCCATGAGTGAGATAGAAGTCTCTTGGTGGTACAAGTCAATGTCTCCATCAATCTGAGCAGTGTGCTGTGTTCTGCTGTCCCCTTGACTAAAAGAATCCCCATCATGTTAGCCATATTCCCCGACTTGTATTTCAGCATTGTATTTTTTTTTCTGTCACCTTTTTTTTTTTTCTTGTTTCTTTTCAGAGAGAAACTGAAATGCTTCCACGCATCTGATTTAAAACCCGCTTTAGGTTTGACCATTTTTAGCTCTTTTTCTTTGCCCCTACTAGCAGCACCCTCCATTTCTGCATTACTGGATCTGTAGTGACAACAGACCGCAAAGGATGATGGCTACGCCTGGGCTGATGAAAATTGTAGTTTCCGCTACCCTTTATTTGCTCCATTCGCCTGAGCAAACTTTTCACCAGAAGACCTATAATTTTATTGAGTCACAACCACGGTAATATTGAAAGAAATTGCTATTGCGGTATGACGGTATTTACAGGATGAGTTGTATAACCACCAACCTTGGCAGTAGTCCACCAGGGCAGCCAGTGTTTTTAGTCGAACCTTGGGGTCGTAGGTCCACACCAGAAGTCTCCTCAGAGTCAAACTGCTGTCAACACTCATATTTACACCCTGATCATCCTCCACCTGTAGCTGAACGCACACACATTCACACCAATTAACTGGCAAAAAATACAAAAACATTGTATTTATATGTTTTAGATTATTATTTTTTTTATAATTGAACACAAACTGCCCTGCAAATGATTTCATAGTGCAAAGTATGTAAATAAGAGTTGGGCTAAACAATATATCAAATAGTTATCATTGTGGCGATAATAGTATTTGCAATATCTGAATCAAAGAGTATTTGCTTGTTACATGCATAGGTCATTTATCCAAATTTAACCAATCAGATGGGGTCTTGCTATATCCCCAGTAGGTGCTATTATGCTATTGGCTAGACCGGCCCATAAGTGATACAGGTGCCTCAGAGCAGAGAGCTGAAAATAAATACTAATGGCGGAAACATCAGTTCAAATGAAGACAAATGAAGCAAATGAAAACAGTGAAAAAAAATCGGATTATTAAAAATAGAATAATAAATATATAAATAAAAGATCTGAAGGGATGCAGGGTGGGGCAGTGGGTAGCACAATCGCCTCACAGCAAGAAGGTCGCTGATTCGACCCCCTGCTGGGTCAGTTGCCGTTTCTGTGTGGAGTTTGCATGTTCTCCTCATGTTCGTGTGGGTTTCCTCCAGGCGCTCCGGTTTCCCATCAAGTCCAAAAACATGCGGTACAGGTGAATTGGGTAAGCTAAATTGTCCGTAGTGAATAAGTGTGAATGAGTGTGTATAGATGTATGTTTCCCTGTAATTGGTTGCAGCTGGAAGGGCTGGATAAGTTGGCAGTTCATTCCACTGTGGCGACCCCAGATTAATAAAGGGATTAAGCCGAAAATAAAATGAATGAATAAAAAAAAAATCTGAAAAGGTTTGGAGTCATTGGTGGTGCTCTTAAGTCTAAATGTTTGCACCATGACTATAAATATCTAATAACAAAATATCTAAAACTTACTGGCAGAAGCTCAATGTCCCTGATATGTGAAATATTGTTTTAATAATTATGAATAATTAATATTTATTTTATTAATGATGAGAAGGGATCCCTCTGTATTCAAAGAGGTTTAAAAGAAAATATAATGCAAATTAAATATTAAACATTAAACTTTTGTTTTGTGGAGGTATGTTTTATGTAGCATCACTTGGCTTAAATCAAACCATTATATTTTTTATGTTAAAATTATATCATCATAATAATAATAAAAAAATGTATTAATATACAATAAAAAAAGATTGTTGTATTCATTCATTTATTCCACTAATTCACTGTACGGCTTCCTTTGCTTGGTTGTCGTCATTACAAGTTGCTTTGGATGCAACAGTCAGAAAGGGTTACAGGAGCAATTTGTTTCATTCCAGACAGGGTACAAAAATTGGCTGGAGCTTTGCATCAGTTTCCCCAAACTTCTGTTCTGAAAACTTTACTACAATATCCTGCAGATTTTTTCCAGCCAAGAACGAAAGGCAGAAAAGGGTCGAACGCACACACATTTTCCCCTGCACATTAAGCGCTTGTCCCATACTCACCTGTGCATGAAGTACAGAGAGCAATCTGTAGTACTCTTTCAGTTCCTGATGCAGAGCAGCACAAAAACTCTGAGAATAAAGACAACAAAACAAGTGTTACTAAAATTATGCAACATTTTTTATGTTAGTAATTACATTTTCATTTTTAAAATTGTAATCATTTTTTGAATAGCTGTACACACATATCCAACTATTTTCTTTACCGAGTGAAAAGAACATAAGTGCTTGTGATAATACACACACACACACACACACACACACACACACACACACACACACACACACACACACACACACACACACACACACACACACACACACACACACACACACACACACACACACACACACGGAGTTTAAATTATTAGCCCCCTGAGTTATTAGCACCCCTGTTTATTTTTTCCATTTCCATTTAGTCATTTAGCAGACGCTTTTATCCAAAGCGACTTTCCCAATTTCTGTTTAACGGAGAGCAGATTCTTTCAACACATTTCTAAACATAATAGTTTTAATAACTCCTTTCTAATAACTGATTTTTTTTATCTTTGTCAAGATGACAGTAAATAATATTTGACTAGATATTTTTCAAGACACTTCTATACAGCTTAAAGTGACATTTAGGGTGCTTTCACACTTGGTTCAATTGCCCGGACCGTACCCAAGTTCGATTGTCTCCCCCTGCCACCTCCTCGGTTGGTTTGTGTTCACACTGTCTTTTTTCCATCTGAACCCCGGTACGCTTACATCATCGAGCTGCTGTTTTGTTTACAGCCGTTGCTAGGTGACGGTCACAAAAGCAAGTGCCAAAATGGAAAGACGTCCGCACATCGTGGTCATTCTGCTTTTACTAAAGCTTTTAGTTTTGGACATACAGAAAGCGACTCGCGTCCATCTGCAGCGAAAATGTCATAAACATTCAGAACATCAAGACATCACTGTGTTTGCTTTGGCTCAGAAACGTGACACACACACACACACACACACACACAAATTAACGTTATGAAAACGATAGTTTGTTATACAGTTGGCGGTTCACTTCCGTGATTTGGTACGATTGCATTCACATCAGAAGTGAACCGTACCAGAGTTCGCATGAACCATACCACAGACCACCTCTTTCAGGTGGACTCGGGTACGGTTCACGGGTGCGCACACGAGTTTAGAAGACACATTGACACTATATAAACATACCTTACTATGACGTCAAACAAACCCGGGTGCGGACCAAAAGTGCTGATGTAAAAGCACCCTTAAAGGCTTAACTAGGTTAATTAGGCAGGTTAGGGTAATTAGGCAAGTCATTGAATAATGATGGTTTGTTCTGTAGACTATCGAATAAAATATAGCTTAAAGGGGCTAATAATTTTGTCCTTAAAATGATTTGAAAATAAATTTTAAAAACTGCTTTTATTCTATATGAAATGAAATAAATAAGACTTTTTGCTGAAGAAAAAATCTTTTATATATATATATATATATATATATACATACATATATATATATATATATATATACATATATATATATATATATATATATATATATATATATATATATATATATATATATATATATATGTATATAAAATCACAATGTATTCTGTGTAAGACGTAGTATAATGAAGGAGGTCCCCAAAAAATGGCAGCTTCTAGGTCTGACAAGACTTGAAATGAACACATTTTACTTCTTACCTGCCCAACAAGACCAAAGGCTCGATCCAAGCTGTGTGAGTCTGTATATTTTCTTATTTTATTGTGGAGCCAGCCGAGCTCGGCCAGCCTGCTGCTAGTGTCTCTCAAAGACTTACACAGTGGCACCTACAGAACAAACAATTAAACAAACAAACAAAAAAAATTTATTAGCTGACTGACCTACAAAATGCAGAATACACAGCAAGAACCAAAATACTGAAAGTAATACATTACAATCTAAAGTCACTTTAAAAAAAAAAAGAAACAAAGCTAAATATGTGGTTCATTTTAAGGAAAGTAACGTCAAAGCATGTGTTATTATATTTGTTGTGCTGGGCATATATATGTAAAACAAAACTATACAAACTTTTGTTACATAGATATTTAATTATTTAAATGTATATATTATTTGTATCACACTATATCCAAATATAGATTGTCAAATATATGCATGCGTGTATTTATATATAACGGGTAATGTCAGAACTATTAGCTCTCCTGAATTATTAGCCCCCCACGTATGTTTTCGCCCCATTTCTAAACATCATAGTTTAATATCTAATTTATAATAATTGATTTCTTTTATCTTTGCCATGGTGACACTACATAATATTTTACTGGATATTTTTCAACACACTAGTATTCAGCTTAAAGTGACATGCTAAAGGTTAACTAGGTTAATTAAGCAAGTTTGAGTAATGAGGTCAATCACTGTATAATGATTGTTTGTTCTATAGACAATCAAAAAAACATATAATGCTTAAGGAGGCTAATAATAATGACGTTAAAATGATTTTTAAACAATAAAAACTGCTTTTATTCTAGCCAAAATAAACCAAACTGCTCTGTTAAACATGATTTGGCAAATATTTGAAAAAAAAAAAAAGTAAAAAATCTAATAATTTTGACTTCAACTGTACATAATAAATGTACACAGTACGCACACATTTTGTCAAAAAGTTTATTTTATTTTTGCATTTTATTTCATTTTAAAGAGCAAGATAGGATTAAAATGATATATAATATATATCATTATATAATATAATATAACATTATATAATATAATATAACATAAATAATATATGTTTTTTTTACCCAACACTGACTTTAAAAGTCTGTAGGAAATCTGTGTTTTATTGTAGGGTTTCTGTCAACCGGCCAGTGTGTAATCTGCACTTGTGACATTCCGGTAAAGACATTTCTATCAGGTTAATGAAGAAATTGCTAGAGCCAATCTCGATAGTTGCTTTATTTTGTCTTTTTTGTGAGCTACATCATCTCCCTTCCACACAAAAGCTCTTTGATTAGAAATGCGCTTGGAAAGGTCACCAAGATTCCTTCAAAGCAAAGCGGTTTCTAAACAGACAACCAGTTCTTTCACATATTTTTCCTCAGATACAGACGAATCAGGCACTGAAATCTGATATCTTTTACTAACAGCATAACAAGGGAATATGCAAAATATGAAAATGATTCACTGATTTGTTAAACTTAAGGCGTACACCAAGAAATACCTTCACATTTAAAGGCTAATTACTTAACACATAAATAGTGACAACAATATAGAATTTTATATTTGGATATACAGCTATGAAAAAAATAAGAGCCACTTTCTCTGGATGTACTAGATTTCCAGTTGAAGTCTTTTTCCTACTTATTTTGCAAGAAACAAGCATTTAACTTAAAGTGCAATTAAAAGACATAACTAGGTTATTACGGTAACTAGGAAAGTTAGAATAATTAGGCAAGTCAATGGACAACAGAAAATAATAAGGGCTAATAATATTGACCTTAAAATGTGTTTTACCCATTTAAAAACTGCTTTTATTTACTATATAAAAAAGTAAGGTAACTTAAACATTTAAAGCAACGGCTGCAAGGAAATTGAGTTTATTCAGTGCCAAAGCTGTGCCAAATTTTTTTTTTTAGATTAAGACCCGTATATTTTAAGAAATAAGTAGATCTTATTTGTCAAACATTTTTTTTAATTGAATGAACTTCTATGTAGTTGTGCCAACTCATTTAATACAGTTTACTCAAGCCCTGTTTAATTTTAAGCAAACAAATTTGGCACAACTTCAACCACAAACCAATTTCATTGCAGCAGGTTGCTTTAAACTTTTTAGTTCCCTCAACATTAATTTGTACAATGTTCTATCAGAACTAAAAGAAAAACTTTCCCCAGAAGAAAAAATATTATAGGAATTACTGAAAATGTCCTTGCTCTGTTAAAAATCACTTGGGAAATATTTAAACTGTATATTGGGTATTGGTTTGAGTAAAATGTTTGTTTTATTCTATAAAGGTCAGATAAAATTTCTTCCAAAATAATAATATTAATAATAATAATAATTAGCGGTTTTTGGAGCAAATATCAATAGGTCCAAATTTCAAGCGTTTTTATTGGTTGTTATTACACTGATATTGTGTTGTCTAAAAATGAATATTCTTTAAATAAAAGAGCCTTTTTTTGATATTTTATACAAGATAAATGATGTAATTGTTTAATTTTAAATTAGAAAGGGCAACAGAAGTTTACAGTGCCTCTAGAAAATCATCATAGCCTCTTAAAATAATTACTTTGTTATAGAGCCTGAAATCAAATCACATTCCAAATAACTTTTCCAGCTTTTGAAATGTTTTTGTAGCCTTCTCCTAACCTGTGTCTTTCTACAATTTTATCCCGAAAGTCTTTTGAAAGCAGGGTGTAATGCGAGTAAAGGTATTGGTAAAAGGTAGATTTTTCTATGGGCACTGTACATAATACTAAACATTAAAATCTACAACTATGTGTGATAATTTCTGTCTTTTTATTATTAAAAAGAATAATATTTTTCTATTTTTCTTTGTTTGTGGTTAAATTTGATTAATATAGTTTTTTTGTATATTCTGAAGTGATTGAATCAATTTACATCTTTATGGAAGTTTATTTTATATTTTATAACCCGTTGATTGTATTGCAAAGGGTATTAAAAAGTATTGTGAAATATCTGGAAAGTTAGGTTTGTTAGGTTTATGATGAGCTGAACTAAAATGTGGTGAAGTGTTTTTTGCTGTTCTCATTTTTTAATACATTGATTTGGTCGATTGAACATTTGATTTTGGTTTATTTGATGAAATCATACATTTGTTGAAACTTTATTTAATTAAACTATTTGAGAAACTGTAGAAGGGTTTTCTACCCCTGGCCCCAGACCCATTTTATTAGCCAAATACTGCTACAAGCCAGACTGGTTTGTATTTTTCTTCAGACAAGACATAAAGCTATGAAAAATGAAGAGAACGCTTTACACAACAATGAAACATAAACCCCAAAAAAATTGAGAATTTTCAAACTTCTCCTTTTTTCATAGCTGTATGTCATATCCAAAATAAAAAAAAACAAACCAGTCTGGCTCATCAGTGTGTCCATTATTTATCCAGCACACCTAACCGAACACAAAAAGCCCATTGTTCTTTTCTAAACAAATGGATGTACCATTTTAAAACTGTCACTTAAAAAAAGACACCTGATCAATGGGCTTTGATTCACCATCAGTGTCTGCCAGGAATGAAAAAGACTTGTAAGTTGCTTGGCTTAAATGGATTCACGAGACCATAAGTAGAAACTGATGATGCTATCCTATATTTCTCATAATGCACTTTCAAACTGACAGGAGCTTTAGTTTGTTTAATAAAAACTCACTTTAACACGCTTTATAGATACTTTCAAGAAGAAGTGTTAGAGTAGAACATTGTGCTCACAATAATTACTTCCCATCATCCCTGTCTGACGTCTAAAGTGATTGTACAGTAGCTGGAGTGGAGAGGAAATTAAAAATGTGAATAATCAGAAAAAAAAGTACTTGGCTAATAATCTGAAAGTTAAACTTGCTTTGTAAATGATCATCATAACATAGTCATTATGAATGACTGAGTGATTTGACTGGCTATAAAACTTAACATAAGATTTTCATTTAAAAGTGTGGTCATTAAAGAATTGCTTTGTAAGAACACAGCAAGCTAATGTTAAGATCATTCTTGTAAAATTGTATGTTATGCTAAAATACACTACTGATCAAAATAATAAGGGGAGGTTTGCGCGTTTGCATTCATTTGTAGATTAAAAACAAGACATTTGACAAGACATTTGAAAATGCTGTATTAAAATACACTCACAGGCCACTTTATTAGGTACACCTTTCTAGTAGCTGTTGAATTCAGAACTGCCTTAATCCTTCGTGGCATAGATTCATCAAGGTACTGGACATATTCCTCAGAAATATTGGTCCTTATTGACATGATAGAATCTTGCAGATGCAGCAGACTTGAAAGCTGCACATCCATGATGCGAATCTCCCATTCCACCACATCCCAAAGCTGCTTTATTAGATTGAGTCCGGTGACTGTGGAGGCCATTTGAGTACAGTGAACTCATTGTCATGTTCTGGAAACCTGAGATGACTTGCGCTTTATGACATGCCACATTAACCTAGCCATCAGAAGATAGGTACACTGTGGTCATAAAGGGATAGACATGGTCAGCAACAATACTCAGGTGGGCTGTGGCATTGACACAATGCTTAATTGGTACTGATGGGTCCAAAGTGTGCCAATAAAATATCCCCCACGCCCTTACACCTTCACCACCAGCCTGAACCATTGATACAAGGCAATCTGGATCTATGCTTTCATGTTGTTGGTGACAAATTCTGACCAAATCATCCGAAAGTCGCAGCAGAAATCGAGCGAATTTGGTGAGCCATTGCAAATTGTAGCCTCACTTTTTTGTTTTTAGCTGACAGGAGTGGCACCCGGTGTGGTCTTCTGCTGCTGTAGCCCATTCTGACACTCAGTTTGAGCTGCAGATGGTCTTGACCATGTCTACATACCTAAATGCATTGAGCAGCTGCCATGTGATTAACTAGCAATTATACCTAATAAAGTGGCCGGTAAGCAACATTGAAATTTAATTTATTCCTGTTTTGGCAAAGTTTTGACGCTTTCAGCATCACATGAAGCAATCTAATATGTAGATTTTAGGTTTTAAGAAAAATGTATAATAATTATCAATATTTTAAAAACAGCGGCAGATATCTAATCATGATGCTTAACATTTAATACATTCGTGATACATACTACGTGCAATTTTTATAAAACAGCATTTATTTGAAACTCAATATTTTAAAACATACAAAAAATACTCAAATAATAGACAAATAAATAACAGATCTCCCTGAAAGGAAACTTTAAACAGTAATGCATATTTTTTTTATATAAAAAAAATATCCTGCCATACAATCCTGCCATAGGTTAATGGTAGTTCTCAAAGAAGCCAAATGAGAGAAAGATACAGCTTATAATGCATCACCTTTGAATCAATTTTGTAGCAGTTTTCCGGGCTGCACATCCTGATGAACTTTCCGTCGATTCCCTGGAAAACATAAAGAATGTCTCGGACGAGAGCAGCTTCCCCAATATCAGCTGGCCCAGAAAAAGAGAGGAAAAAAAAGTAGTGAAAAAAAGACAGTTTGAAGTACTGTAAAGGTCAGACTCATATATCTGTCACAGAGAAAGGTGCCGTGTGGCCCTCTGCATCTTAAACACCTCAGAAATCCTTCTTCAGGTCTAAGGAATGCACAAGAAAGGACACAAGTCTAATGTGAAATGCAAGAATCTACTCTGACTAATTAAAAAAAAAAAAAAAAAAAGGAAAATATTCTGTAAAATAAAATGAGGGTTTGTTCACAGACGGACGCATTTATTGCATATATTGAATAAAACACTTGGGCTGATGTCAATGGTGTTAAATGATTATTTATATAGGATATAAAATATATTTATTTACATTTATCTTCATAGAGAAATGGTAAAAAAATGTATTTCTGTCATTTACTGAAACACAAACACAAACTGTTTAACACAAAAGAAGATATTCTGAAGAGAAGAATGTTGGAAAACAGTTGCCATTGATTAGAGGGAAAATACTACTGAAGTCAATGGCTACTGGTCTCCAACATTCTTCAAAATATCTTTTTTGTCATTGCTTTTTGTTAAAAAATATTTTATTATAATTATTCTTTTTTTATTATTTATTTATTTGCTTTAATATTATAATTTCTTTTATTATTATTATAACTGTCACAACAGCAATGTGACAGGCTATTTCATGGCAAGCTCAACATCCATAAAACACATTTACATAATGATAAATTCAATAACAAATCCATATTTCAGCTTGTTATAAATATAATTTTTAAAAATATACATTTCCTACTATCAAAGTCAATGGCAACCAGTTTCCCACATTCCAATAGCGTTCAGCTGCACGTCTAGCTCCACGTTTTGGTACCTTTTCTCGTGTTTGGTACCCTTTCGAAAGGGTGCCGAACAATTGGTATGGTACGGTTTGGTACGCCTTTTGACAGTGGAAATGGCCATAAAAAAGTACCGAACAGAACAGTACCACTCAATGGAAACGGGCCATAAGGTGTAACTAATAAAGTGGCTGGTGAGTGTATATCCCAATAAAAATAAGAAATCCATAATACTTCCTCTGCACGTCACATAACTAAAGTGTAATCGCAACATCTGTGGTTTCAAATTTGTGATACTGCTTCTGCAATTAATAAACCAGTACTAGTTTTAAACCATTTGCAGTTAGTAAAGGAGGAGTAAATTAAAAGTTTTGGGCGAACTATCCTTTAAGTTTTTAAAATACTATCCTTATTTTATTTATTTTAGTATAAGCAATCGACACTTTCCAACTGGCCATGTCTTTTAACAAAAATCTAAGATTACTGCTGCAGATACCAACCACTGCCATCTCCGTCCCGCCTGGGTCTTTGCAGTGGTTTGGGAGCTGGACTGGAGGAGGGTCCGCTGGGGGGACGAGGAGCAGCTGCTGCCCCAGACGGAGAACTGGACACTGGCAGAGTCCAGGCTAAACGAGACCCTCTCATAGACTCTCCAACAGCCTGAGTTCCAGCTCTGAAACAGAAAAAAATGGTATAGATTTATAAAAATTTACCTCATGATGCTGTATGTTAAATTCTAGACCAAAAAAGTCCAACTCTAAGGCTGCGGTGAAAGAAATATTTGTCTTTTTCACCACATAAATTTTCTAGAGACAAATTCTCGTTGCCCATTAGCAAAACCAGTGGGAATTCACTAATTACCTCATAATGGCACGCTTTAAACAAATAATGACATTGAGCTTCGGACACTTTAATGATGTTGTTTGCTCTGACAGATTTACTGTGAAATGGATCCGGTAATCAATTAATTCAGGAGCTTGGAGGACATGGCCATATTTAAAATATCTTAAGTGCTGCAGGTGCTAGACAGATGCATTAATAATAGATGAGTGTGCGGCAGTTCAATTAAACGTGCGACAAATACAACAGCAGTATAATTGAAAAGATAATTATGAAAAGGGGAGGGAAGGAGAGAGAGAAACCCTTATGTTTTGTCATAGACTTTATAAAGGATTACATGAAGCAATTCAACAGAAGCTGCATAAGAATGACACAACAACTGTTCACAGGAGAGAAAATTCAGCTAGATCTTTTCTTACAACATTTTTTAAACCACCTATAGAACCACTGATTTATTTTATGTACAAAAATAAGTTGGGAATTATTGCTGTCTATGGAGGATGAGGGAGCTCTCTTAATTATATTCATTTATAATATGTAATATTTGAGAAGTATGCTTTAAGATCATTCATATAAAATTCTACGTACAAACACAATGATTTCTATATGCAAATACTTGCTGTGTTATACTGTATTTTACTTATTGTATAAAAAAATTCATACATAAATATATATATATATATATATGTATATATTTTTTGCCGAAATTATTATATTGAAATTGTCATTCCATTTTTTTTTTTTTCGAAGTGTATTTTTTAAGCTTCCCCAAGAATGACGACTTCCACTGCTGAGAAAGCTGCAAATATGAAAAAGGTTTATTGTCTGCAACTGACCCAGTAAGCAAAGATGGTGGGGTCGGTCCAGGCCCATTAATAGAAAACACCCCCATACTGCTGATTCCACTGGTAGCCATGGTGGAGTTATGAGCTGTGGCGGAGCGCTCTGGGTAGCTAAGTGGGAGACTCTGAGGACGGGCATAGTAGAACGGTGTGGAGTGAACATCACGGGGCAAAGCCTGAGCAAGCAGAGCTCCATAACTACACACCTGTAGACAGAAAACAAGATTACCTCTGCGCTTATACACAAAATCCCTTTAAGGCAAGTCATTTTACTCGCCGACCATCTTTGAAATGCCTTGTATGCTGAGGTATTCTGTTTGAATGGGGTAACATTAAATTCTCTAAAAATGCTT
Source organism: Danio rerio (assembly GCF_052040795.2). Classification (NCBI taxonomy): domain Eukaryota; kingdom Metazoa; phylum Chordata; class Actinopteri; order Cypriniformes; family Danionidae; genus Danio; species Danio rerio. Next base: position 48,823,063 of record NC_141021.1, on the reverse strand, counting down.
GCCAAGCTTAAGATTTAATTTCAAATTAGGAATCATCAATGAATACTGCCCCCTTCCCCAGAGAATTGTCAGTCTATAACTATTGCTGATTGTCTCCTGTACTAGAAGACGGGGCTTCATTCGTCATATTGACCATTACACTTTTCGCCATTCAAAACTTTAAGTTAAAACCTTTGTTATACATCATATAAAGTGATATTTCATATCATTGAGTCTATAAAATAAGATTTCATACAGGAACCCGGCCGGATGGTTTCCTTGGGTCCTCACAGAGGCTGAGCAGGAGGTATAAGATGGACCATCTGTGTTTCAATACACCCTGTTGAACAGAAACAACTGAAATAAACATAAAAAATCTAACAATCGTTATATCTGATCCGTGCACCACGGCTAGCTGGGAAATAATGAGAATAATGTTCGATTCTGACCTGGGTCTGAAGCTTTCTGTGCAACTCAGAGAAAAGGGCTGCATCAGCTTCCCGCCTTTGTTTCAACACTGCAAGAATTCAGAAATAATCAACAATAAATGAATACACCAAAATATAAAGTTTTTCTTTTTAATGCAGCTATTATTAAAGGGCATTTTTGACAGAATTGTCTCTACGCCGATAGGTCCAGGGCTGGATTATTACTAATGACAACATGGTGGAATAATTATGCTTAGTCAGTAAAGGAACAAAGAAAAGTAACAGACATTAAACACACAGTAAATACATTACAGTGGTTTTTGAATCGGGTTGTCTGCAATATTAATGATTTTTGTCAATCTTAATTCTGAAATTCCAGCTGACAGCATTATTTTGTGTTATTTTACTATAAAGAAAGTAGAACTGTAAATTTGACACAAAAATATGTATAATCTGGTACATACAGTGATCATTCTTTCAATATTTAAAAGTAACTTAAAAATGGATTTGATTATACATAACAATTATCCAACCTTGGAAAAAATAACTCAAGACAAAAATATGGTTAAAACCAATCATCAGTTAATCACAAATTATCGATATTATTCACAGTAAATTTGCTGATCAGTTGTATTTTTTTATTCTGTTATACTGAACATTCGGAATTCTGTTGATTTTATCATCTTACCAAAGTCCTAAATCTGATATTATGAATTTCTATGACTACATCTGCTGAAATTCCAGCTACTATAGCAGATTAACAATTCACCCTAATTTCTATTTTTCATGCGGAAACAAAGTTTAATATTATGTTTCTGAAATAAAATTCTTAAAACCTAATTCTCATATAAAAAAGTATTAACAGTATTAAAAAGGCATTACAAAGTATTAGTATTAAAAAGGCAAACATTTAAAAACGTGTGTGTGTATGTATATATATATATATATATATATATATATATATATATATATATATATATATATATATATATATATATATATATATATATATATATATATATATATATATTTTTTTTTTTTTTTTTTTTTTTTTTTTTTTTTTGTAGATTAATATAACAGGTCAAAAAAAAAAAACACAGAATATTTGTATCAGGCCTTCTAAAAGCACATGTGCACAAAAAAAGGATAGGGATTCAACATCACTCACATTCTTTCTTAATTTTCTCAGACACCAAAAACTCGTCCCGTTCAATTGTGGGAGCGTAATTACTTCCAATGACCCGCACAGCGTACTGGAACTGATGGGCTACGTCAGCTGAGAACAAAAACAAACAAACATACATACATACATACATACATACATGAAGCAACAGACACATTTATATAGAAAAGAAGATTAAAATTAATTAATTAATTAATAAAAAAAAAATTTATATATATATATATATATATATATTAGGGATGTAACGGTATTGTAAATACCGTCATACCGCAATATTAATTTTTTTCGATATTACCGAAGTCGCATGACTCGGTAAAACTATAGGTCTTCTGAGAAAATTTGCTTAGGCGAATGAAGCGAACGGGAGGTAGCGAAAACTACAATACCCATCAGCCCCTGCTTGACCATCATCCCTTGCGGTCTGTTGTCGCTACAGATCCAGTAATGCGGAAATGGAGTGTGCTGCTAGAAGCGGGGATGAAAAGAGCTCTCGAGCGCCGAAAACGGAGCATTTCGAAATGTGTGGATAATGTCTCAGTGTGGATAATGGAAAACGGAGACATCTAAAAACTGAGGCGGGGCTGCAGACATTCGCCTCTCTGATTGGTGCTTTTCCTGAATATGAAGTAGCCTAACACGCACAGTTCAGTCCTGCATCATCTCCTTGTAAGTTCAGACTTCGCAAGTTTGATCAAGGCTGCAGTCTCTTCTTCTCAGTTTGATATGGAAAAGCAGACTATACCGAGGACACGGGTAAATCTTCAAAGGGAACAGTGTACTTTATAACTTCATTCACATCACCCTGGCTTCGTTGTTTCACTTTATTAACAATAAAATGTAAACATGATTTAAGGAACTGCCTATTTTCATTTTAATATTAGCAACTTAGACAGCAGAAATGTTGAGGCGTCGTGCTGCATAAGATGAGCGTCATCTTCACTGTGTGGATATTTATAACAAAACGGAGCCGATAACAACACTGCCTCCTTTCAATTTCAGTGAAAATACGAAACACAGCCTCTCTTTTGCTGAGTATCTGTTTTAATAATCGATAATGGCCATTTTAAAAGTATAACATACAATAAGTTTATACATTATAGGAAATAAAGGCAAGCGATCAGTCAATATACAGAATGTACGTGGTTACATTAATCATTAACTTATCTTTGCGCTCAGCCAAAACACGTTACCTGAGAACAAGTAATAGATTCCAATGACCAAAGTCAGGGAATATGTCGTTAGATAAAGACAACAAGATGAATGAAATATCCCGTTTAATAATTAAATATAGTGAGATTAGATCCAGCGGGAGATGCTTGATGAGAAGTCCGACTAGCAGAGCTCTCATCTGTGTAGATGGGCGAGTGTGATTAAATGTTGAATGTGATGAGTTTTCAACAATACTAAATTGAAACTTTATTATTTTTACATGGTTTAATAATTTTTTGTTATTAAAATTGAAGTTCCTGTTTCAAAGCTTACAGATAGATGGCTAATTTGTATGTCATTGACACTTTTGGCACTTTTTTGGAGTATTTTCATAAGTTTTGTTTTTTCCTGTAAATGATTCAATAAATACCGTACCGTGACATTCATACCGAGGTATTACCGTACCGTGAAATTCTGATACCGTTACATCCCTAATATATATATATATATATATATATATTAGGGTTGTAACGGTATGAATTTTTCACGGTATGATAATCGTCTAAAACAATACCACGGTTTGACGGTTTCGCGGTATACGGTATGTTACAAATGTTACAAAATAATAGAACAGTGAAGCAAATTTGACTTTTTCTAAATAATATATTTTTAGTTACTATAAACAACACCACTTGCAATGAACAAATAAAAATAAGAAAATAATAAATAATGTGTCAAAGTCCAAATAAAGTCCAAATAAACATGGTGCAATTCCTCAGTAAGAAATAGATATAAATATTTACTATACTATAAATAGTTACATAACGAAACTAGATTCAATATGGAACATCCTTAGGTTTTATGTGCCAGCATGGATATGGTTGTCTGTGGATTTGGATATGGTTGTCTGCAATGCAGACAAACAGCTGCATCTTCATTTGTGTCTTTTGAAAACCGCAAGAGCAGCAGTTCGTCTTTGCTGTGTCACTGTTTTGTCATGTTTCTGTGCTGCTGTGCATGCAAAAGTACTTAGTATGAGAATTATTTCATGCAAAACTTTTTTTTTGCGTTTTATTTAGCCGCGCATAAATGTATGCCTATCTCTCATTCCGTGTTGTTCAAAAAGCTTGGTCCACAAACAAAAGCGAAACCTATGCTTATTGGTTGTGATATAGCGAGCTTGAACCAATCTGGGCATGGAGGAGGGACAATGCATCAATGTATCATGTCTGATTTGTCCGGAGACACAGTGACGAGCGTTTCTTTGTCAAATCAGCGTTGTCAAATGTTGATGACGTAACCGCACTGATTCCGGAGCCTCTGAAAGTCCGTGAATGTTATGTGATACAGCACTGGAAAGCTGAGACTCTCTTCTTTATGCCAATCTTTGAATTGTATGAATCGGATCAGCGGATCAAAAGTTATTAAACATTTAAGAGCAATACTTATTTTTAGCTGCGGGCGGCTGTCTCGGTCTTTAAGGGTTAAAACCGTTGATATGCAATTGTTCATGGTATGATAATCGTGCACGTTCAAATCGTGGTAAACCGTCATACCGGTATATTGTTACAACCCTAATATATATATAATTTTTTTTTTTTTTTTTTTTTTTTAAACAGATACCTTTTTTTCAAAATATACACACTTATATTGTTTAACAGAGAAAACAAACACATACAGGTTTCAAACAAGGGCAAACTATCCCTTAATATATTATATTATATATTCATAAGTATAAAACTGCTGTAATCTGTTACATTTCTTTTATTTTATATATACAAATATATTTATTTATTTATTTATTTCTTACAGATTTTATTATGCCAAATGCCATTAATGTTAAACTAAATAAATAATAAAAAAAAGTCTAGCTGGTCATGAAATATTCTGAATTATTGACTGATAAAAATGTGTTTTCAAAACGCTCCTTCTAAAAACATTTGACTATTAATATGTCAAAAACAGGTAATCAAATGTTTTTAACTTGGCTTCATCCAAAATTTACATTTGTATGCTAAAAAAATGTATGAAAAATAGCACATTTCAATAAATAATGTCTTGTTTACAGGCAACCATGATATTATTCAGAAAATCTGATAAATATTTGTTTCCACAATGATGCCTCTTGTACACGTCTTATTATTTTTAGGGAGAAGTCTGTGTCATTTCAGGTCAAACTTATCTAGTCAAAAATATCTAGTCAAATATTATTTACTGTCATCATGACAAAGATAAAATAAATCAGTTATTAGAAATGAGTTATTGAAACTATTATGTTTAGAAATGTGTGGAAAAATCTTCTCTTCGTTAAATAGAAATTGGGAAAAAAATAAACAGGGGGGCTAATAACTCAGAGTGGCTAATAATTCTGACTTCAAATGTATTTATCTCATCTTCATAAAATGAAAGCAAGGACCATTCATTTGCCATCTCTACAGTTCACTGATAATCTGCTGATGAGCAATTCCATGGGAATTTTCAACAAATTAGTAAACCTCTTTCTAGTTTTTTTGCGTAGTCTTGTATTTTAGAGTACTGTAAAAATATTTTAAAAAAATGATCTGTCAATGTTTTCAAAGTTACATTGATTTACCAAAGTAACACAAGTGGTAATTTCACATCTATCACATCCATGATGGAGAGGCGTCATATCCAGATTCCATAACCAAGCTTTTTCCTCATAAATTTAAAAAATAAAAATAAAATAAAAATAATTGATGTATAGAGAGCCAACTCTTATCCTTATGATTAACTTTGTTTCTTCTGTGCAGTTTAATTTCTACAAAGTATGTTGTTTACTATAAACTCGCTAACTTTTTGGTCACATCCATAAGTAACGCAAGTTTATTTTCCTCATTTGAATATGAAATATATTTACATATTGATATTTTTCTGATCCCCTAACTCTGTGGTTAGTAGTTCTGGAAAATAGAAACAGACGTTTCAATATAAAATGAACATTTAGTTTCTAAATATTCTAAATTCTAAATAGCAAAATCATACTAGCAGCCAATGACTATGAAAGTACAACATTGTTCACAGTCAAATAAACTGTTAATGTTGTTTTCAAGTCATACTTAGAGTTTTTTCAGACCAAATATTCAAAGAACCGTGATAAACAATATAGGAAGCGCGTCACAAGTTGTCACTGAACGAATGTGTGAATATAAAAGCAACTTTACCTCAATGCACTAACTTATAGGAAAATGACAGCTGACATCAGGTGACACAAATCATCACAGGGTCTCTTTACTATTGAGGTAAAGTTAGTTTTGCACTCGCTCATGCGTGCATTTAACAGTCTCCACGTTGTTTACCACGCTACTTTGAATATTGGGTCTAAAATCGCATTTAAATATGACTTCAAAACAACATTAGCACCATTTCATTGATTGATTGAACACTTGATTGAACACTGTTGTACTTTGTTAGTCGTTGGCTGCTAATATGATTTGCCCATTTAGAATTTGTGAATAATTATTTTCTGAAATTATATTACTAAGTAGTATGTCTGAATGTGCGATTGTTTTTAACACCTATCTATTGACGCAAAGAGGCAGGGGCCCTGCGCTTTTCAGCATCTGCAGATGTTCACAAGATTACAGCATCTCATCGGTGCAGATCTGACCCTCAATCACGCATTTGATCGTATCACATTTTCAACGAAACAGCCACATACTCGCTCACATCCTGCACATGACGATCATGTTTAAGCGGCGGCATGACAAGTGATGTAAATGGATGAGATCTGAGTCTTTACCTTCGCTCTTGCCCGTGATCTTACAGCACAGGCTCTGCAGAAGCACGTTAGGGGATTTCTGATCAAGCGTCGCCATTGTGCGCTTATTTGTCGCCTCCGGTGCGGGCAGAAACGGTTAACGGTGTTTTTTTACCCGCTGTCGCTTTCCATTCGATGGGCTTGAGCTCCTGGCAACAACAGCGCCATTTTAACGGAACCCGCCGAAAAGCGCCCACAGTCGGACAGTCAACGGAAAACACAGCAGCGGTGCGCAGCGGAGGAACGGTCGGCTGTGAAATGAGGCTGAGAAACAGGTTCCTCCGTACTAACATTGCCTAAGCTTAAAATGTAATAATAATAATTGCATTAGTTATACTGATATATTTGAGCGTTTTTTATCTCAATTATTTAATAACAGAAACGTTATTCTTACTAATAAAACCGGTATAGATAAACAGCTTTGAAAGGTGCACTGGGCTGTTTCTAAATTTTTGCAACCAAACAAATAATGACAAACAAACATTCTTAAATATTATTATTATAACACTTTAACCAAAAACAGCACCAATAATATCCCATATAGAAATTTCATATATGACAATATGCTAATTACATGTATGACATTCAAGTTCATATTTGGTTTTTACGTATATAAAATGTCATTAGACCATTTTGAGGGATGTAAACAAAAACAATGGTGCCAACATACTTCCTGTTTCACATTTTTAATTTATATAGCTATAGCTTTTGATTACCGAAAAAAGCCATTTATTGATAAATAATGTTATGACAGCAGTTTAACTTTAAGTTATGATTGAATTGTTACAGTCATGAAATATTTTGATAACAAACTATTTTGACCACATTGAAATGGTCTATATCACACACACACACACACACACACACACACACACACACACACACACACACACACACACACACACACACACACACACACATATATATATATATATATATATATATATATATATATATATATATATATATATATATATATATATATATATATATTTCACTTTTAAAAGTATATTAGCTATACTTTCATATGTGTTTATGTATGGCCATATATGATTATATATAATTATGTATAATGAATTTGGATATATTTATATTCCAAAGGTTAAATAAATGTAATTGGCTATTTTTAAATATTTTGAAATATATGCTCCATCAAAAATCCAAATATGAAGTTGTATGTATGTCATAATTTTCATATATTTCCATGTAGATTAGATTTATAAATGGCATAATAAAACAAACATTTCCCAGTTGTTTTGATGCATTTCTCAGATCAAAAATGATAATAAAAGCAGTTTCGTTTGAAAAAGTTGTGTTTGCTTTTGTAAGGTTACAATTATAGTGTGTAATTACGTATTAGCAGCAGTTGTGACCTAATGGTTAGAAAGTTGGACTTGTAATTAAAAGGTTGCAGGTTTGATTCCTTGTCCCGGAAAGATTTCTCCATCTTCAACACCCAGCTGAGGTGCCATAACACATAATTGCTCCCTGGCTGCTAGAAGCAAAAGTTGCCCATTGCTTTGGGTATATGCTCAGTGTGTATGTGTGTGTGCTCTAACTTCTCACTCGTGTGTGTGTGCACAGAGGACCAATTTAGTATCGGTACTTGACAATACTCACTTCACATTTGTCTGCGGTTGCTTATGCCATGTTGCTAAAAATGAATTTTTTAGTTTTAGTTTTTAATCCCCTTTAATAATCCCCTTTTTATTTATTTATTCCTCTTTATATCCATTATTAATCCGGGGTTGCAGCAGCGTAATGAACTGCCAACTTATCCAGCAAATGTATTATGCAGCGTATGCCCTTCCAGCTGCAACCCATCACTGGGAAACACCCATACACTCTCATTCACACACATACACTATGGACAATTTAGCTTACCCAATTCACCTAGCACATGTGTTAGCGCAACTGTGGGGAAAACAGAAGCATCCGAAGGAAACCCACGCGAACACAGAGAGAACATGCAAACTAAACAGAAATGCCAACTGACCCAGCCGAGGATTGAACCAGTGACTTTTTCTGTAAGAGGATTGCACTACCCACTGCGCCACTGTGATGCCGTTTTAGTTTTTAGTGTTTGCTTTTCTACAGTAATTTAGCATTTTGCATTTGTGCCCATATTTAATTTTCTTCTCATTATCCCTATGCCAATGTTATTTTATTTGTCAGACATGCAAAAGTGTACCTCTGAATCATATCCAGTTTCTTTTAATCAATATTCCACATATCCAGTGATGTGTAAATTTGACATTTGAAATGGTAATATGACTTAGAGTAAGAAGAGAAGCATGTATTTCAGTTTTTCCAACTGTTGCCATAGTTTACAAAAACATAGTTCACTGTTGTATGTGTTTTATATTAATGGCACTGATGTTCCTTAACACATTTATGCATTTTAAGAGATTAGATTCTGAGTAAGTTATGTGCTTACTTATAACTAGGCAGGGTCTGGTGTGATAACCTTGTATAAAAATATCATGACTGCACAGTATTGTGATTACTGCATTAAAATATATTATTTTTAAATGTCTTCCCTTTGAACACACAATATATTTTATTTTGAGAAACATTTTAAATATTTTATAGCAGTAACATGTCAGGCTGAATAATTCAAACGGATCATTGACTTCTGCTGTCTTCATTAGTTTCAAAAACAGATGTCATTACAATTTAAAACTGCATTTTTGGAGATCTTTTCTGCTGGAGATACTGCTGTCCTAAAAACAAAACAAAAATTGTAAATAAAAAATTGTATACAAACCTTAAGGAATGGTTTAGCAGAAAATTTTGCCGGTTTAAAAAAAAAAAAACTTTTCCAAACTGCGGTAAACCTTGAAAATTGTCCTATGCATACTTATAATAAAGATCTTTCTAAAAACTGAAGAAGCTGAAATGACCAGCTTTGAAAGTTTGTATGAATGGCACACAGATATATAAACATGTCCACAGAACAACAACAACAACAATAATATAAAATTAACATACTAAAACCTGTGGTGAGACAGACAGATAGATTAATGAAAATCACTCACTTTCCTTCAGTTTATTCCCTGCTTTATCAGCAGGATGAATCGCCAATTAATCTGGCACATGTTTTACCAGCAGATACCCTTCCTGCCGCAACCCAGCCCAGAGAGGGCACCCTCAGTGCTAGATATACACAGATACAGCCAACTCAGTTCATCCAATTCACCTGTACCACATGTCTTGGTACTGTGGTGGAAACCGGAGCACACCAAGCACACCCACATGCAACATGCAACATGCAACATGCAAACTCCATAATAAGCCACTGTGCTGCCTAAATCCTGGAAATTCAGCAATACTGTATACACTCTGTAAAAAACAACTGTTTCTTAGTGGCACTGATGATTCCATAAAGAACCTTTAACATCCATGAAAACTTTTCATTCCACAAAAGGTTCCCACATAGCAAAATTTCTCTGGCCCAGATCTGGCCCACACAATCAGGTTTTGCTTGGCCCACATGCCGCAGTGAATTACGGTACATGACTGGACCAAATCTGGCCATATCTGGGCCATGTCTCAGCCAAGTTAATAACTCATAACTGGGCCTGAACTGGGCCAGATAGGTTGGTGTGTCACGACTGCAATGAAATTGATAAACCCATGGAGTGATTCGCTTTAGGCACACTATGGGCACGCTTTTTCCTGATGACCTGATTGGTAGAATTTTTTTTCTTTACTCAAAAATGATTTTAGTGTATTTTAAATGTGGGTCAAGACTGGTCAAACTCACATGGCCCACATCTTGTGTGCCGCCTTAAAGATGGTGCCGCCTCTGCCAAACCCGGGCCATGTTTGGCCACATGCTGTATGCCAGTGCCGGATGAATGCCTGCTTTGCCAGCTTTATGCCAAATCTGGGCCAGAATTCTTTGCTACTAGGGTTGTGAACAGTTGAAAAGTTTCTTTAGATAAAAGTGTTCTTAACAAGATATTAAGAGGAGGAACATTTAACAAAAAGCAAACAAAGGCATTTATTTTTAAGAATATACATTCATTATTTAGCAAAATTATCACAATAACTTCATTAAAAATCACATTACATAAAAATGAAAAATCAGTAAATGAAATAATGGTGTATACATAATAGCTACATTATTTATTTTCCTTCAGCTTAGTCCCTTTATTTATACATTTATTATGATTATTATAATATTTTAGCATGATAATATATCAACAATATGAATAATTATTGTTTTTGTTGTTATTATTGTTGTTGGTACTTCTTGTTCTACTTATTTCAACAACTTTCTTCCTCTTTAGTATCACAGCATCACTCACAAACAGTAAATGCCGAAACGCTTGAACGGCTCTGTTAAGTTCTTGATGTCATCACCATGCTGCACTGGTTTGTCGTCGAGATTGATTGGCAGTAACTGGAAGGGGGAGTAACAGAGTAACCGGAGGGCAGGCTGAACCAAAACTCCCCGCGGGCGGTCGGGTGGGTGTAGCCGGAGAGTGCGCGTGCGCTCACGGGGCTCATGACGTCTCCGGTGCGAGCAGACGGGCTCTATCCATCTACTACACCGAGAAGGAGAGCGAGTACGTCAGTACACCACAGAACAGCCCGAAGGGACGCTCGACAAGGAAGAAGTGACCAGTCCCTTCAAATAATCAAGTGAAACACCGGAGAACGAGCGCGTGCTGTTGTTTTTCCCTCATTCGCAGTATATGTAAGTCACGCCGGAGCACGTCACTATGACAACGTTTGGACTTTCCATAGTAGCCTTCTTCATCTCTGTAGGTGCTCAGTAGAGGCAATAATAATCTCTCCGGTCGTGCAAGGACTGTCGCTTGTCAAGCCTAGAAGAAGACCGCAGAATGGAAAAGAGACTTGGTACGATGATCAGCTAGCGTCTTATACAGCGATCTTCAAGCTTAGAGGAGAAACCGAAGACAGCGCACCTGGAGCGGCTCGAGCAGAATGGATTTCAGCACCATCCGGAACCTCATCACCAGATACGTGAGTACAGACGCTTTTCACTCTCGCCAACTTGTTGGTCCGGTTTGCTCTATTCCGAAGAGCTGCAGTGGTTTTTAGTACGCAATTTTGTCATTTTTTGCATAATTGACACGCTGTGTCTTCGTTTACATGTCTGTTTGTCTGTTTACATGGTGTGGGTGCAACACTTTTGTGGCTCTCTGTGGATGGAGAAAGGGTTAGCAATGGACACTGCTGGGCTTTACTGTTACTAATGGCAGGCGTTTGTGTAACCAAGTTATGACTGCTGCGGACTTGAATTCTCAGTCACTAATGTTACAGTAGTATGTGCTCATTCTCTGCAGCTTGTTTTGTGAAATATCAAAACTGTAAACAGGACTCAATGAATGAAAAGACGTTGCGCAGGCGTGGAGACTCAAGGGTTAGTCAACGGAAAAGAATGTAGTTTTACTTTGCGTTGACATTATAGAAAGTTATGTCCATGAGGGTTTATTAAGCAATGGAAATACTTTAGAAAATGCCAAATATCTACCTTGTTTGGTTGTAAGAAGCTTAATGAATTGAAATCTAATATAAAGTCTTTAAAACAATCAAACTGGAACTAAAATATAGCTTACATCAAGCTACAAGTTGGAACTAAATTCAAATATAAAGTAAATATAATGTCAAGGCTACAAAATAATAAATACTAAAACTAAATTAGGAGTATAAAATTAAAACTATAAAATCTGCTATTTATTTTATATCCAATTTAAACGACTTTAAAAAAAAATAAACATTTGTTTTATAAACATTGGGTCATAACAACCATTTATTTTGTTCTCCTACATTACACATATAATGCTAAGTGTGACCTCTTTTATTATTAGCATGAAATGAATTAATAGCATATAAAGAAAAGAAAAACTCACTCAAAAATATCAAATCCCAGTGTATACTCTTTTAAAATGAAATTTCAGTTCAAATATACAAAATAATGCACACAAATTCCATTATATATGAAGTAACATTGTTGCTCTACATTGTTTTATTATATAATCTAGTTGTTTTCATAGACATGTTCAATCGATAGGTTACTGTAAGTCATTTCGACTCAGATTAGTCCTGCTTTTAAGCCACTTAGCACTCAGTATAGGCAAGAGTATTTGCGAAACCAACTGGCCAAGCTGTTTAGGGTTAGAGAAAAAGATTTGCTTAGCAACTGCATCAAACAGCATCATCAAGATTTAAAAGTCGCATACATATAATGGTAAAAGAAAGACCATAAAGGCTATTTTTTATTTAATAGCCCATATAAGCCAGATTTGGCTGTTGAAACCATTGTACTGTATGTAATTTGAGGATATCATGCAACAAATGCAGCTGTTGATGTTTCTGTAATTTGCATTAAATTGTTTTTGTGCTGAGAAGAACATACCGCAAGACATTTCTCAATTTAAATGGTGAAAAGGTCCATTAAATTTTGTTCTCCATCACTGAAGGCTGTATGAATCTGTAATTCTATGATCTCTAATCAAACTAGCATGCGAACAGATGAGCAAAATCTCTTGCACTGTCTAGACAGTCTGCAAAAGACCCGATGAAAAGATGAAGAGACTGCGAAAAACATGTCGTGTGCAATAATGGTCGTGTCATGTCACAAACACCTCTCACCTGTCTGTTTGTGTGTTTGCTCAGGTTTTACGGTAAACCACATAACACATACTGTATGTCTCAACAATAAGGATGACCTGAGCTGATGTGAGAGAGTTTTGGGACTAAAAACTCTTTATTATTTTAGAGTAATTTAGATATTATTATAGTTTATAGTAATAATAATAATAATAATATTAATAATAATATTAATAATATATTATTAGATTTTAATTTTATATAATTTATTTTTATTTGTAATTTAAATTTTTATTTTTTTACTAGCAATCTTGCTCTGGAGAAGCTGACATATGCTGTTAAAAGAAAATTACAAGATTTTTTTTATCAAATATGGACCCCCTTTCAACACTTTCTTACTTTTCTCAACACTTTTGAGCTTTCAAACCTTTGTTGGTGTCTTATTTTATTGTTCAGATGTTTTATATTTCAGCAACAATTAACAAATTTGTGTAACCAACCAGCATATGAAGTCAATCAAAAGAAAGCTTTGCAAACAAAAATAACTAATATTTGAATTATTATTAATTTTAAAAAACTTTATATGGCAATGCTCATTTGGATTAGCGTTTTTATCAACAGTGAGTTTGCGGTGCTGTTTTCACTTTGTGGCCCTGATTTGACAAGTTCTCAAAATATTATACAATATTATAAAATATCTTAAAAATATTTTAGTTTTTATGCAATGCTGGGTTTTTATTTGCAGCTCTTTTTTGTTTGCAAATTTCATTTTTACTTCTTAAGTTTATTTTTCACTTTGCGATTTTTGGAGATTTGCATTTATTTATTTATTTACTTATTCATTTATTTATTGTTCAATACCTAATTTTTTGTTTGCAAAACTTTCTTTTTATTTTGCAATTATATATGGCCCTAGATTGACGCCATACTAACACACACTGGAAGGCTGTGAAATGCAAGTACAAAAATATGTATTGAACATTCTTATTATTTATTTATTTTTTAATTATGTATTGTTCTTACTTTAATTTATGCATTTAATTTAATTTATTTATTTACTTTCACCTTTTTAACAATTTGTTATTCCAACAAATGATTAAAAAGGTAAAATTAAACATATAAATGATGTTTCATAATTTCATAATAAAAAAAAACTTTTTAAGTTTTGTTTAATATATATTTTATTCAATTTAAGCCTTTTTATTTTATTGTATTTTTTTTTTTTATATTTTGTTCTGTAGTTCAAATGAAATCCAATAAATATATTTTGGGGAAAAAAAAACTATAGGCTAACCCTTCATTGTTTAATACATTTGCTAAACCCACTAGTGGTGTTCATGGCTAGAAAATATCATATTTGACCAATTTAAAAAGCGTGTCTATTAAAATAAATATTTGTATTGATCTCTGGCTATCCTTAAGCCTTCAAAATCATATTTGCATGGGTGTGGTTTGACTAATACCCTTTATTTGAAATGCAAAGCAATAAAATGCAAGTCACTCTTTCTAAACAGAAATGAATTCATCCATTGGAAAAGTTAAAAAGTTTATGAAAGATATATACAAGTCAGTTTTGTTAAGAAACAAGCAGTTCCCTACCCGAACTGATCATTTAGTGAGGGCTGTGTCATGAGATCGGAAGGAGTGTGTTAGTCACATGAATGTGTGTGTGTGTGTAAGATTGCCAGTGAAAAGCGCAGCTCACCCCATTGCTCTTTGATCTAATGCGTGGTAATGCAGGTTGGCAGAGTGAGAAGTGAAAAGCAAATGAGAGAAGCGGGCAGACGAGAGGGTGAGATGGAGCGAGAGAAGACGACATGAGAGAGGGATGGAGAATGAGATGGGTCAGAGGAGATGAGAAATAAGTCCCTGCTCGGATTTGACTGGCTCAGACAACAAAGGAAGTGACAGGGGAATGATTTGCTTCCACCTGTAGTAGCGCTCACTTCCAGAGTCTGTCTGCTGAATGGGCATTTTCAATAGAGGAAGATAAATATGAAATGGAAATGTGAAACCTGCTTTATTATGCAAAGCTCATCATTTTTCGTTCAAGCTGGAAAAGTAGTATGGAAATTGAGTGTCTGCTTTGAAGTCCAGATAGATTAGGATTCAAGCACTTCGGAATGATTCAAATATGCTTGTTCTTATTTGATGAAAAGGAAGTTTTTTCATTCTTTCTAGTACTTCCAAAACTTTACTATTAATATGCAACTGTGAGTAACCATTTGTGGATAGGATCTTCCTATAACTTGTAAACATTGATTCTGTGTGGTGATTTTAAACAAAGTTAACCAATGGTGTGATTTTTTTTTGGGTGGTGCTTTTTTAAAATTAACCAATGGCAATGGAGTCTGGCCAAGTTGAGTAGTGTCTCATTTCTTATGGAATATTATGCTGTATGAGTATGCAACACTCCACATTATTATATGATGAATGTTTTAGTTTGTTTAGTTACCTCATGATTTGTACATACTTTTACGAAAAAACGTTATTTTTGCCATTTATTAAGAAAGAAATGTTTAAAATTGTGGCTTTGTTGTATAATGCTTAATTTGGCAAATATCTAAAATAAAATAAAATGAAATAAAATGAAATAAAATAAAATAAAATAAAATAAAATAAAATAAAATAAAATAAAATAAAATTAAATTAAATTAAATTAAATAAAATTAAATTAAATTAAATTAAATTAAATTAAATTAAATTAAATTAAATTAAATTAAATTAAAAATAAAATAAAATACAAAAAAGAGAAAATAAAATTTAAAAAGGTAAATAACAAATAAAATAAAATAAAAGTAAATAGAAAGATAAAAATAAATTCGAAAATAAAAAAATAAAAAAATAAATAAAATTAAATAAAATTAAAATTCAAAAAGATAAAAATAAATAAAATAAAATAAAATAAAAAAAGATAAAATTCAATAAAAATAAATAAATAAACAAAATAAAATAAAATGCAAAAATGTAATATGGTACGTTGACAACGTTTTTAACATGGCAGGACATGACAGGATTTCAGTACTGTATTACCTCACAAACAGGCAATTTCCAGTCATAACTGGCTTCTGAATAATTTCCAGCCCCGGACAGGAAGTAGCACGACTGACCATATCCTCTCCCAAGAGGCTGTGAGGTAATTTGAGCTTTGTGTACAGTGCTAATCTCATCGTCTGTGTGGTCGCTGTCAGGAAAGACTTATTGGAAATCTTGATAAGGAATATAGTTCTATTGGTCAGTGTAAAAACATGGAAAGTCAAGCATTTCAAGTAAATTCAGACTTAACAAATAATAAAGTACAAACAGTATGAGGAAAGACAAACTGGAGTAAAAATATGCAGCCTTCAACTGATCAGTTTTACTGATCCAGTGTCTGTGGTTGTGTTTGAAATACTACATTACCATAGTACAATTGACTATTTGTGTTTGAGCATACAACAAGCTACAAGTTAGAACTTAAATCAAAATCTAGATCTAATCTAATCAAAAATAATTGCAAATCTATTAAATTAAATTAAATTAAATTAAATTAAATTAAATTAAATTAAATTAAATTAAATTAAATTAAATTAAATTAAATTAAATTAAATTAAATTAAATTAAATTAAATTAAATTAAATTAAATTGGTGCAGTAGGTAGTGCTGTCGCCTCACAGCTAGAAGGTCGCTGGTTCGAGCCTCGGCTGGGTCAGCTGGCATTTCTGTGTGGAGTGTGTGGAGCATATTCTTGGCTAAATTGTCCATGGTGTATGAGTGTGTGTGGATGTTTCCCAGAGATGGGTTGGGGCTGGATAAATAAAGGGACTAAGTCCAAAAGAAAATTAATGAATAAATGAATAAATTAAATTTAATTAAAAGTAAGTAAAAAAGATGAAAAATAAAATAAATAAAACAGTTATAAAATAAATTTAAATAAATAAACATAAACAAAATGAAATACAATTTAAAAAGATAAAAAAGTAATTAAAATAAAATATAAGTAAATAAAAAAAGATTAATAGAAAAGATCATACAAATTAAATAAATAAAAAAAATAAAATAAAATTAAATGAATTAAATAAAACTTAATTTAAAAAGGTAAATAAAACAAAAACTAAATTAAATAAAAATACATTACCATAGTACAATTTACTGTTTGTATACTAAAATGAACCACTAGTATTATAAGAGTAAACCACAAGTTTTAACTCTAATTACTAAAAAAAAAAAAAAAAAAAAACTATACAAAATGTATTGTCTGTTACTTTTATGTGAAATCACAAGAAATGCAAAATTCAAAATACAAAAAAAAACTGCAGAAATAAAAAAGTTTTATATGGAAAATTATTTCATAACACATTGCACTATTCCATATTTTATTAGAACTTTTATGGAACACTGTCAAAAAAAAAAAAAAAAAAAAAAAGCCATACAAACAAAAATATTAAGGTGAAACAAAATTAACGCTTGTGGCTCCTGAAAATACAAGAGGGCTTAAATAAATGGACATTATTTACAACTCTGTTAACTTTAACATGAAGAACATTTGATTTTAATACAGATGAATACAGTAGATTAAACATGCAATGTAGTCATGTGTGTTATACTATTGTTTGAAATGAGTATTACTGCACTGTAAAAAATAATAGTGCCAATTAGTTATCACAGCTTAATATTTTATGTTAAGTTAACATGTCTGGGTTGATGGTGTTGACATAACTTATATATCAACGTTTTATTTTTCTGAACTTCATCCATTACATCCAACATTTAAGTGAAGTAAACTTAAAATTTTAAAGCAGAATGAACACTTACCTTTTAAGTTGAAACAACAACATTTTTTTACAGTGTGCATGATATTTCATTTTATGGCTTCATATAAAACATTTGTGTTCCACAGCATATGCAGTAAGATTACCAGTTACATATTTTGCATTGATTTAAAGCATTTTTTACTGTACACAATCAGCATTAATGGAGTCTAATGGCACAGGTAACACTGCTTTTTATCAATAAAGCCAAACTAATGCAACACTTTAAAGCACATCATCCAACAGAGTCTGTGCCAGAAACTAGCTGACCAAGCACATAAACACATAGAGCCATACATCATTAAGACATGACATCGTTTGTCCCTTTGGCCGCAGCAACAAATTAGAACAAACTAAATGTGGGTATTTACTGTGGGTATAACTTTTGCTAATAATAAATGGGTAACTTAAACGTAGTTTGCTGCTTATGAATAGTTATTACTGTAGTTAAGTTTGGTTTTGGTTAGTGTTGACAAATTGATAAATATTGATACCGAAATATTTAAAATGATACAATCTTTTGGTTAATATCGATAATGGCTTTGCTCTCTCCCACTCTCTCTTCTCCCCAGCAGGGAGATAAATAATTAATAATAATATTAAGATTTTAACACTTTTGTTTTAATTAGGAAATAAGACGTGATTGCACTAATTTAGTTTTATTTTGTTTAAATGTATTGCCATAATGACTGCTGATGTACCTGGCATAAGCATTGGTTTAGTTATTGGTTTAGTTATTTTTCTCCTTTTACTTCCTTTGCATTCTTTTAATGTTGGAGAATTTGTTCACCACTGTATCCAAAAATGGTATCGAATATCGAGGTATCGTATTGAAATTCCAGTATTGTGAAACATTAGTTTAGGTATTAGATATTATGTTATTTTAAAGTATTAGTAAATGCCTAATATCTTGATAATAGGTAGGTAATAAACTCCTAGTTAATACTAAAAATAAAAAAAAAATAAAAAATATTAAGTGTTATCAAACTATGAAATTTTATGACCACAAAATACTGAAATACTTTAAAATTAAATAAAATAAAATAACGTAAGATACAATATATAAAAAAAAACATAAAATAAAATAGTTTTGATTTTTTCGGAATCACAAAATACTGAAATTAAATGAAATTCAATTCAATTAAATTATTGTGACGTTTCTTATAATCACAAGATAAAATTCTCGACAATAAAAAAATAAAATAAAATAATTGTGAATTTGTTTATAATTACAAAATACTAAAATACTTGAAATTAAACTAAAATAAATAAAATAATTGTGAAATTGTACAAATCTTTTATAATTACAAAATAGTAAAATACTCGAAACCAAAATAAAATACAATAATTGTGACATTTTGTACAAATACAAATACTGGAATACTTGAAAATAAAATAAAGTAAGATACAATATTAAAAAAATAAAGAAAGATAAAATAAAATAATTGTTACTTTTTATAATCACAAAAAATAATAATAAAATAAAATAAAATAAAAATAAAATAAAAATAAAATAAAATAAAATTAAATTAAATTAAATTAAATTAAATTAAATTAAATTAAATTAAATTAAATTAAATTAAATTAAATTAAATTAAATTAAATTAAATAATTGTCACATTTCTTATAATCACAAAATAAAATTCTCGACAATAAAACAAAACAAAATAAAATAAAATAATTGTGACCGTTTTTATAATTACAAAATACTAAAATACTTGAAACTAAACTAAAATAAATAAAGTAATTGTGACATTTTTTATAATTACAAAATACTAAAATACTCGAAACTAAACTAAAATAAAATAAAAAATAAATAAAATAATTGTGACATTTTTTTATAATTACAAAATACTGAAATTCTTGAAACTAAACTAAACTAAAATAAAATAAAATAAAATAAAATTGCTGCTTAAACTAAAGTGTTACCATTTTTTTTTATGAAGCGCACCAAAAAAGATTAGTTTGATGGTATTATTAAAGAAACCATCATTCACATCGGACTTTTTTTATTCCTGGAATAGTTACAGAAGTTTCTTTTTTTATGTCAACAAGTTAAGGTTCTTGGGTTAAACTCATAACATTGCTACTAGAGACAAGTGCAAACACACACACGCTGACTCACATTCATCACAGACTCAATGGGCGCTAACCCATGAAGAGCATCCTAGAATGATAAATGATTTTTCTTGGGAATCAATATGGGTGATGTAATGATAATCATTCTCTTCACACTTCACATATTCATCAAAGTTCAACTGAAGTTCATAGACTGCGTCAGTATGTACATGCAGCTAATAAAGCAATGTCACTTTTTAAAAAATAGGCTCATGTTACTTATTGTGAATCCATTTAGCTGGTTCTGGAGGGAGCACATTAAGCTTAGCATAGATCATTGAATCAGATTAGACCGTTAGCATCTGGCTCAAAAATGATAGATTTTAATCTAATAATTTTCCTATTTACAGCTTGACTCTTCTGTAGTTAAATTGTGTACTAAGATAATATGATTACGCCTGCTGCAGCCAACGTTCCTTGATTATTACGCCAGAATGAGAGTAGTTCCTAGCCATATCAGCCTAGCAAGTGCAACTTTTCATTTTTCATTGGTCTTACTATACAATGTAACAGAAGAGTCAAGGTATATTTTTATGTAGGAAAAATATTGAATATCTTTGGTCATTTTTCATATGTTAATTGTGTAATTCAATTCAATGATCTATGCTAAGCTAAGCTAAAAGGCTCCTACCAGACCCGGAATTCGACTGAATGGATTCAAAAATGGTAGAACTCAACTGTTTGACTGAGAGTAAAGTGGAGTGTTTCTGATAAAATGGCTTAATGTGTTCTCCCAAAGTCTTATTTAGACTTCCCGTTGGAGCGGTCAGCTGGAGTCCATAATGAACAACTGATAAGTGACAGCAAACTGTCAGCCAAAGCCTGGTCCCTGAGGGTCTGTCAAACTGCAGCACCATGTGAATCTCTTTTAAGGAGAATGATCGAATGGCTGCCGCTGTGGTCAGATATTATGTAATATTGCTGATGTTTAGTCCCCCGTTGGTGTCGTTGGATTTAAATTCAGTAAAGAGAAGCAATTTGTATGGCTGGCAGGAGAAAAATAATAATTGTTTGCTGTAGCTTTAGGGAGGAAACTCTGTGTGACTGTGTGCGAGTGACAGAGAGGAGTGCTTTTATTTTTTACCCTTGAAGAAAACTTAGTAAAGGTCAAGAAGACGTGAAAATGTTTTGACAGAGTTGTCGCTTTGCATAAAACCATAAAAATATCAAACTCGCCTATAACTTCGCTCAAGCAGAAAATTGTGTGATCAAAAAGAAGTGAAGCATTATACACAACATAGCAGGGACTCTTTATCTGTCCCTCTCAGTTAATAAAAACTGAAAATTATTAAGTAATTATTTTATTTAAAAAGAGTGTACTTTACTTCAAAGCTAGATGTATTTTATTTTTAATTTAATTTAATTTAATTTAATTTAATTTAATTTAATTTAATTTAATTTAATTTAATTTAATTTAATTTAATTTAATTTAATTTAATTTAATTTAATTTAATTTTATTTAATTTTATTTTATTTAATTTAATTTAATTTTATTCTGTTTTATTTTATTTTATTTTATTTTATTATTTTTATTTAGTTTATTTTAGCTTTGAATTTTTTATTTTATTTTTTATTTTTATTTTTAAGCTTTAATTAAGTTAAATTAAATTTTATTTTATTTATTATGAATGATGTCACAATTTGGTAACTTTTTAGTTTAACTACCAATTATTTCTATTATTTCATGGTTAATTACCTCCCTATAATTAAAATATTGACTGTTTATTAGTACTTATAATGTACATATTCTGCTTCATTTATTTTAATTTAATTTAGCTTTAAAGTACTTTAATTTTGCTTTGAAGTAATTTAATTTAATTTTATTTAATTTTATTTAATTTTATTTTATTTTATTTTATTTTATTTTATTTTATTTTATTTTATTTTATTTTATTTTATTTTATTTTATTTTATTATAAATGATGTCACAATTTGGTAACTTTTTAGTTTAACTGCCAATTATCTCTGTTAATTAGTAGTTAATTACCTGCCTATAATTAAAATATTAACTGTTTATTAGTACTTATAAAATATATACTCTGCATAGTTTATTTTATTTTATTTTGTTAATTTAATTTAATTTAATTATAAATTATGTCACAATTTGTTAACTCTTTAGTTTAACTACCAATTCTCTCTAATAATTTGTGGTTAATTACCTGCCTATAATTAAAACATTGGCTGCTTATCAGTATTTATAAAGTACTTATTCTGCATTATCTTATTCCACAACCCAACTCCTAACCAAAACCCAAACCCAACAACCTTTACTAACTAATAAATAAGGGATTTATTCTATCATGTGATGGTGAGATGTGGAAACCAAATCCTTTAGAAAAATGTCAACGTTTTTACAAAGTAAGAGGTGAAAGTGAAGATTCTTAAGAAAGAAACCAGCAAAAGGCGTTTGGAGTTTGGAGTTGTTGGGTGTAACCCTGTTTAGAATCTTTTCAACTCCCTTCAATGAAAGATTGACATGTTGGGACAAGTAGAGAATGCTATTCGTGCATTTCAATGAGGATTTGCCTTTTCCATTTAAAAATGACATCGAAGAATTTTAAAAGGTAAAATTTAATTTAATGTTCACAGTAGTTTTTTATTCTTAGTTTTATAAATGTGTATTAGACTAAGTCATACCTGACTACTTAAAGCAATAGCAAATGGCCTTTATGATGAAAACTCAATTGTTGTAGACCTTCTGCTCTGGTAAAGTACTGTAGCTCTTGAGGGCTTAATGCAACAGTCAGAGGAAAGAGCCGCTGGAATAATGGCCTATTGATGGCTGTGAAATTGAATTGTGCTTGTTAAAAGAGCACATGACCCTCCACTCGATAGCAGTAGAGAAGTTTGAATGCCATCGAATGGGTAGGTATTTATTTGAAAGAGGATTTTGGCCATTACATTTAGCTTTAAGATATGGAGAGAGGGATTTGGCTGAATCAGAGCAAGACTTTGAGTGGGACTAACAGTTACATATTTGACATGGACATAAAGTGATTTTCAACATTATTTTCCTTAAAGTTCTTTTATTTTAAAGGTTTTTCGCATTTAGGTTTTCTCCTTTGGTTTACACTGTCATTTTCTCGTAATATCCATTAAAGGAGAACCTCTTTATTAGTGTCAGTGGTCTCTCTAAACCCCTCATTTTTGAAGTCCTTATCCTTTGATAGATTGTGCAAAGTGGATTTGTTTTCGCAACACAGAAGACAGCGCCTTTTCAACGTCAACAGCACAAACCAAACTCCTCCAGGCCTCAACTAAAGACATCTAGTTAAAACTATATAGGCTGGCAATTCGACCCAAACCCTATTAAGTCTGTGCAGGAAATAAGACTGTAATAACTGGCATTTTCTGTGTTTATATTTTTATTTTTTTAAATAGTAACTTATCATGTTAACTTTCACATTCACAAGTTATGTTACACGCACACTAAAGCCTTAAGCACTCAAAAAAAGAATATTTTTTTGTTGCTTATTCAAACTACTTCTTTAAAATGAGCTGAAACAGCTCAATTCTTGAGATTTTGTTGGCACAACTTAATTGTTTATAGTCAATCTACTTAAATTAGTAAAAACTAATAAGTTAACTTAATGGGGGCGAAGCAGTGGCGCAGTAGGTAGTGCTGTCGCCTCACAGCAAGAAGGTCTGTTAAGGTGAATTGGGTAGGCTAAATTGTCTGTAGTGTATGTATGTGTGTGTGGATGTTTCCCAGAGATGGGTTGCCGCTGGAAGGGCATCCGCTGCGTAAAAACATGCTGGATAAGTTGGCGGTTCATTCCACTGTGGCGACCCCGGATTAATAAAGGGATTAAGCCGACAATAAAATGAATGAATGAAGTCAACTTAATTCCTCCATGTTGTCCCAACACAAATTGTGTGAAACCAAGCGTTTTTTACAGTGCAGGGCACTTTAAATGTTGGGGATTTTATTCAGCTTACTATTTCTTTTTGTAAATGTAAATGAAAATGCTGTCATGGCAGATCTTCCAGACCTTCTTAATTGATGAAGCTCATGTGGAAGATTTGTAGTAATAAAATGGTGTTTGTTTTGAGTTCTTCAACAGACATTCTTTGCTGAGTCAGACTGTCTTTATATGAAAGGGTGGGCCGCTGAGTTTATGCAGTATGTCCACAGATCGATGGAAGCATTTAAAAGGGCTCAGCTGCTTAGATCCAGGTGTCCCTGCCTGCTGGGAATGGAAAATTCACATTGATTTCACATTGATTGACATTTGCTCCGTTGCTGACCTGAGGGCAGTTTAACAGTCTCTTTGATGGCAGTTTTAGGTAAAGAATAGACAAAGTAGTTCTAGATCAGTGTTAAAATCTATCTATCTATTTATCTATCTATCTATCTATCTATCTATCTATCTATCTATCTATCTATCTATCTATCTATCTATCTATCTATCTATCTATCTATCTATCTATCTATCTATCTATCTATCTATCTATCTATCTATCTATCTATCTATCTATCTATCTATCTATTTATCTGTCTGTCTGTCTGTCTGTCTGTCTGTCTGTCTGTCTGTCTGTCCGTCCGTCCGTCCGTCCGTCCGTCCGTCCGTTGTTCAAACTACTTATCTTAAAGCGTTTTATTGTGAACAGTTTTATGTTCAATCTACTTACATTTATAAAAAACATTAAATTAACTAAATTGATTAGTGTAGGGTCAACATAAGCCCCTTTCACACAGTGATACCGGTAAATATTTGGAAAATTTCCGGACGACTTTACCGGTATTTTCAAAAAAGCGCTGTTCACACAGGCGAGGACGTTACGGAAATTTTCCGGAAAAGAGCATTCACACATCCATTCCAAAATACTGGTAAATTCTGACATCATTCACCACAAATGAGCTTTAAACGGCTGCGCTTGTATTTGTAAACATTTGACTAAATTACAAACTCTGTGGATGATCAATATTGTAAACAACTTTCGCAGGATCACTTTCGCATGTCGAGATGTTCATAATATGTGTGTGCAGGCGCTCACAGGCACACGCAAAGCTTGAAGGTAAACAAACAACGGCTTATCATAAGCATCTCATCGATGATTATTTACACAGTTGGCATTAAGAAGAACATATAAACGTTATCTGACTAACTTCTAGCAGCTAATTGTGTCTGGAAAAATATTCAAAGGTTTTTATTCTCACAAACCGCGCGGACGTAAATGCGTCTGACTGTTGTGATTGGCTAAAGCAGACATCTCACGTCAGCACGTTCTAGACGTGCACGCGCTTATTACGGGAATCTTCCTTCTGCATTCACACAGCGCAGCATTCCGGCAAATTGCCGGTAATGTTACAACTTCTCTTTCCGGAAAATAGCCAGAACGAATTTACCGGTATTTTCAAAAAGGACCTGTTCACACATACAACCTTTCCGGAAAATTGCCGGCAATTTTCCGGAAAGGTCTGTATGTGTGAAAGGGGCTATAAAGTAATTGTATGGAACCCAGCGTTTTTTTCAGTGTATGAGCAGTTGTCCTTTTTGTCCTCTTGAGTATTTTCATTCAGTGAGGTTTTTAGGTTATTGCACATATAATCCTGACTGCAGCACTTCCGTAGCACGTTTTTTGACACGGTAGTAATTATGTATTTTTAGAACTGACTGTGGGAGTTGCATTTTTAAACAAATAGCTTGAAATTAATTACAAAGTGTTTTTGCTGAAATCATGAGCTATATTTAGCTTGCAATGGACATTTGGCATTTCGCAGTTATCCAGATGGAAGTTTGGTAAATGTGATAAACATACAAGTGAATCTCTTTCTATCAGAAACCAGCATTTAACCTTCATCTGTCCTCATTTGCTTTTTCTTTTCATCCTATAACCCACTGTCACTAGAAACACCGAATGTTCTAAAGGAGATTAACCTGACAAGAGAGTTCAGCAGATTGAGCGGCCAAAAGTTCTGGTCATGTGACCTAACCTTGTCTGATCCCATAAGGCCCCAGGTGGATAGAAAAGCAGGCCAGAAAGTCAAATGCAGATTTATTGGAAAAGTACAGTATATTTTCAGCACACAATTTTGGAATTTTTAGCACCTGTCCTAGTGGAAAAATTTAATCATTTTGGTGAATAAATACAGTGATTAATACTGATATAATTATATTTTTGAAATTAAATTAATACCCTTATAAAGCTTTGAGGCATTAAATTAATCATTAGTGTACATAAATACATTTTATAACAAAACAAACATGATGAGTTCTGTGCAAAGTTAATGCTTTCAACAATTCTTAAGGAGCTGCAATATTAAACAATACCTGTTTTTAGCATTCAAAATGATAAGAAAATGAAAGGGTGGATAAGTATATTTTAAATATGTGTTTATTTACAATTTTGGAATTTGTAACGACTGTCACAGTGGAAAAATAAAACAAATTTGGAAAATTAATATTGTGATAAATGCTTATATAAATATATTTTTGAAAAGAAATTAAAATGTTTTTAAGCAAGGATGCATTAAATTAATCATTAGTGTGCATAAAAATATTTTAACAATCATTAAACACCTGCAACGTTAAACTAACTATTTTTAGCATTTAAAATGATAATAATAAGTCTCTTGAGTCACAAATTATCTATTATTTGCTATGTTTAAATAGCAAATGCATTTGCGCTCATATGTGTGCCCATAGGCATTTTGGTTCAAAAAAGGAGGTGTGTTAAGGCGCATTGCTGGCGCGTTGCTATTTTGAGGAGTTAAAATAGACTGCGCAATAAACCAGCTGAAAGCAAGTCTAAAGTCCAATGCAGAGCGCGTTAGTTGTGTGCCTCGCTTACACATTGCTGAATACAAAGAGGATGTACAGCAATACACAAATATCTTTACAAATGAAAAATAATTAAAATAATAAATTATTACAAACATTATTATTTTCTACATAAATATAAAAACCACTGCCTCCATGCCTTCATCTCCGGGGGGCTTTTACAGTATGTTCATGACAATTTGCTTTTGTATAATGTTATAATTATTAGTAGTATCATTTATTATATGCATATTTATATTTGTGATAAATATGGGGCATAGCATGTGTATTTGGAAATAACTTTTTTTGAACACACTTCGTAATTATTGTTAATTTGTTTGTTTGCTGGAAATTAGAACTGAATTTATAAATAGTTTTGAAACAAATCTTTGTGCTAAACAAACTAAATAAATTTGCTGGCTAATGGATGTCTGTGTGTATAACACGTTTCCTTATCCACGAGAGTGAGTGCAAGTGAAAGTAAAGAATGAGGAGGCTCATTCTCTCATCCTTGCGCTGCAGATGCTCTGTTCCACTGTTTCCTCGCTAGTGAAGCTTTCAGTTTTTCCAAAGGGAATGGGAGATGAGACTCTTGATTGTTTTATTCTCAGAACACACCTATAACTCATTAAGAGAATAAGCTCAACCCTGTTAGACCAGGCGCAAAGCATATTTTTCCATCGTTAAAATAGCAAAAGTGGATTCTGACACGTCGATAATGCTTTTGCTCCCTGCGCTTTGGACTTTGCGCTTGGAATTTTAAAATATAGCCCATCATGTCTTAAGTATCAAGTACTAATGACTGAAAAATTCAGTGTTCCCTTCATCAAAAATAAATCACATTTACACTATTTTTTTTAAACAGAAAAGAGTCATTGTTTTTAATTATTTAGTTTTTATTTTTCACTTTTTACTGCACTCAAAAAAATACTTTTGCTGCTTCTTTAAACAACTTATTTAATAAGAGTTGAACCAAGAGTTGTTATTTTTGGCACAACAATTTGTAAAAACAATTAAGTTAACTTAATTGATTTGTGTTGGAACAACATGAAGGAACTGTGTAGAACCCTGCATTTTTTATTTTAAAATTGCAGCCTTGGTGAATTTCTTTCCTCATTTTTCATTCTAAACAAATGCTTTTTTTCGACAAAAACAGTCGAAAAATTGTTTTAACAAAAACAAATAGCAGCCCAAAACAATTGAAAAAACAATTAATTAAACCTGTAGAACTGTATGAAATCAACATTTATGTTACACAGCTTTTCTAAAGAGTGAAATTCTTTAGCTCCTAATTCAGTTGTTACGTCAAGGTCTGTTTGTACTGTAGCTGAATGCTCTTCTCTGTCAGAGCTTTTTGAATAGAATAGTGGGACGAAATAGGCAACAGACTGATAAGACTGCCAATCATGAGAGCTGCACTCCTCTTCAGGCATTGTGTGTACAGAATATGTGTGTGTATCAGTCCGTCACAAGTGCTCCTTGTCTGAGCGACTCACAAACAGAGCATGTGACTCTGCTGTTTCGGGGATCCACACAACTAAACATAGAGGATGGAAACTGACAGCACAAAACGGACAGCCATTAACAGCGTGACCCGGTGACTTCCAGTTCCCCACAGACCTGTTCTATATCTTCTGATAATGAGAAAGGAAAACAAAAACGTCACACTTTGTAAAGCAATATTCCCAAGAGACCCTCTATGTTCTGATGATATACTGCCGGCTGAATGCAGGTGCAAGAAAAATAGGAAAGTAGATAACAGGAGCACAACAGCCAAACTCACGCACATCAACACACGCTCGCAGAGAGGATCTGTATAGGGCTTCACTGGGAAAATATGCAATATTGTTGATAACAAACATTTAAGGGTCATGTAACACACAGAAGACTGAAGTAATGATGCTGATTTTTTAGCTAGAATCTCTTGAGTTTGTAGCATTTTACAAATATATTCACATAGAAAGTAGGTATGCTAATTTGAAAGAATATTTCACAATATTACAGTTTTATATTGTATATTCGCAACTGCAAATGCTACCTTGGCCAGAAGAAGAGACTTTAAAAAAATTTAAATTTTTTATTATTTTTTTACTTTTGACTAATGTTATTTATTATTATTATTTTTTTCAATCATTAATTCATTCAATCATTTATTTATTTATTCATTTGAGTATTTTTGTATTGCAAAATGCTCTACAAAAATACTTAAATGAATAAATAAATTATTTACTTATAAAAATTAAGAAAACCTTGAAAAAACTGAGATGCACATAAAAATCCCTTCAGTTTGGATTATAAACTAATAAACGTAATCTGCGCTGAAGCCCAAATTGGGGCCTTTTGTGCCACAATGACTTAATGAATGAGTGTTCTATATGCTTTAGCTTTGTGTTCCTCCAGCATATTACTCTGTTTTGCCTACCACTGAGCACTATGCCAGAGAGATTGAAACATGTTTGGTATGTATAGGTAATTATTAATGTTGTAATTTTGTTTTGATTTTTCTTTTGCCATTTCTTTTTTTATTTGTAAGTTTATTCTTGCTCATTCGTTTTTTAACAAGAAAAGAGAAGTATAGGGGAACTGACGTTGACATTGTTTTGGGAAAAGGGAGTTCGGTAAGCAATTGCTGTATTTCATCTATTTATTTTTTATTTAGGTAAGGTAGTTGGTAAACAAGGATATATTTTTTTATTATTTTTGGCCTGGTCTTCCCCTGAAGTTATACCCTTATTTAAATTCTCTCTGGTATTGGCTCTCTTTTTTTTGTTGCGATCGACCCCTAGACCATCATAACAGTTCTTTTTTGTCAGTCTTCATGTTAGAAAAAGACATGTTTCTGCAAAAAATGCATTTCTAATGAGCAAAACATTTAAATATACTGTGTTTGGTAAAAATGTATAAATGTGGTTCCATGTGACTAGCAAATTAATAAAATTTTTATGCAATTCAAATAAATAAATAAATAAATGTATAAATATATATATATATATATATATATATATATATATATATATATATATATATATATATATATATATATATGTGTGTGTATATATAATTTATTTATTTATTTATTTATTTGAATTGCATAAAAATTTTGAATTGAATTGCAAATATATATATATATATATATATATATATATATATATATATATATATATATATATATATATATATATATATATATATATATATATATATATATATATGTTAATACATTTCTAAAATTATGTGTTCTAATAATATTTAAATACTTAAATTTATTATTCCATTGCTTCATACTCATATTTTTTATGAAAAGCCTTTCTCTTGCTCCAAATGGGACTAGCAACACCAAGCTAACCATTCAGTTTTGCAAGAACTGAATGCAATGTGACTTAAAAGCCACTGCCAAACCAACAAATGCTATCTTAAACCATTGCACCTCTAAATGTGTTGTTTTTGAAGCACTTTTACACGTAAACATGTCAATTGCTGCCTGATTCCTGTATATTTCTTAGCCCATCAGGTTGGATTATGAAGACTAACATGTTTGCCTGCCTTCCTGCTGGTTTGCTTAATTATGTATGCGATCAAATCACGGATGAAGTCCTGTTATTAACATGCCCAGGACTCATGATGATTACAAGATTAGTACTCCCTGCGAGGAGGCTACTTAATGAGCACAGGCTAATTAGCCGGGCTCCACGCTGCCTATTAGAGATCTCCACAGCCAAGAAAAGTTGATTTACTGATCGCAGAGCTTTGCATGTTGCAGTTTGCATATAGTGTATTGGATTATAGAATGTTGTTGACGAAGGACGACAAGAGAATAAGAATGGATTCCTGGTTAATAATGTAAAATAAGATGTACATTTTGGTCATTTGGCTTAAGATTAGACACAAGACGAATTTACAGCTGAAGGAATACTCTGTTGCCAAATTTTCCCTATTAATTAAGCCTTTTAAAGTCATATAACCAGTAATTTTAGCTGCCATTGCGCTAGTTGCAAAAAGAAAATAGCAAATTAGAAATATTAACATAATTTGGAATTCATACTTTGAAAGTCCAAAATAATGATAATAAATAAGTATACAAGACATGCTGATTTACTGTTCGCATGAGTCTTGCTTGTTGCTGTTTAAATTGGATTATAGGATGTTGTTGATGAAGAATGACAAGAGAATAAGAATGGATTCCTGGTTAATAAAGCAAAATAAGATGTTCATTTTGGTCATTTGGTTTAAGATTAGAATTTACAGTTAAAAGAATACTCTGTTGCCAGATTTTCTCTATAACTCAAGTCTTGTAAAGGCAAATAGCAATGATGTTGGCTGCCATTAGCAAAAATGTTGCTGCTATTTACAAAAATAAAATTGCAAATTAGAAATATTCACATAATTTGGGATTAATCTGCAAATCACATATAATCTGAACTGGGATAATCAATCAAAATTCATTTACTTGTTCAGACTTCTTATTTAAAATAAGCTAAAATAGCAAAATTCTTGAGTTTATTGGGGTCAACTTAATTGTTTTATGTTCAATCTACTTACATTTGTTAAATTATCTTAATCGATCATTAGCGGGAATGGGCGTGGTGGGTAAAAAATGGAGCGGGTCGGGCAGCTGGACAACGAATGTTGAACATAAGCGGGAGCGTTCATTAAAGGGAAGTCATTGTCATGTTTAAGAAACCAGTCTGAGATGATTTGCACTTTATAAGATGGCGTCTTATCCTGCTGGAAGTAGCCATCATAAGATGGGTACACTGTGGTCGTAAAGGAATGGACATGGTCAGCAACAGTACTGTAGGCTGTGGGAGTTGACACAATGCTCAGTTGGTACTAATGGACCCAAAGTGTGAATAAAGGCATTGAGTTGCTGCCATGTGATTGGCTGATTTGAAATTTGGGTTAACGAGCAGTTGGACAGGTGCTACCACATTGAAATGAGCAAACAAAGGTTTTTAAATGAAATTGTGATCATTGGTGATTTATACTGGCACTTTGACAGTCCAAAATAATAATATTAATAAATAATAATTCAAGAAAGGTTGATTTACTGATGGCAGAGCCTTGCTTTTTGGAGTGCAAGAATGACAGAATAATAAGAATGGATTCCTGCTTGAAAAAATTATAGGTTTAGATGAACATTTTGGTAATTTTATCCTAGAATACACAGAAAGAGGAATTTACTATAGAAGGAATCCACTGATGTGTTGCCAGATCTGTCCTCATGAATCAAGTCTTGTAAAGACTTATAGCTAATACAGTTGGCTGCCATTGATAGCACTCTGCAACTATATAGCTGGCTGGTTGGTAAGGTGTGAAGAGGGAAAATGCTGCCATGTTTTTCTAAGGTTTGCTTGTAACTCTCCTCATTGGAGAGTATGCCGCAGGACGTTTCTGCCCGGGAGCTCACAGGAAGCAGGAGCATTGATTTATTAAGAGTTGGCAAATTAAAGCAAACCTCATGAGAGCACCTGCTTTTTTTCGGCAGCTCCATTTGCCAGCATGCCACATTAATGAATCGAGGGATAATAGTCATCACCGTCTGTGACTCTCTGTGACGCCAAGAGAATGTGCCATTTTAGACTACAGAATTATGTTTGATAAACTGTCGGAGTTGCGTGTGATGAGAGCGTTTGTCATCTTCTTCCAACTTTTGATTCCCCAGCATGATGCAGATCCTCAAGAACCCAATCCATTCTTTCGAGTGACCATTTATCATTTTGACAATGATAAGTTGTAATGGAGGAGAATATTAAGGCTATCATTACCAGAGAATGCCTGTGGTCAGTGGACATGTGTGGAATGGGTCACGATCATTACATTTAATATCCTAGATCTATCTGACCCACTTGGAAGACACTTAAAGCAACATCTTCCTCATGCTCAAAACTCTCCATTTTTTTGCAATTCTGGGTCCATATCCATAATACTTTCCCTAAGTATTTTAGTATGCAATACTGTTTTGAAACTGATCCCATATCATCCTTTAAATGTAAAGGTCCTGTATTAGTATCTGCGATTCAATGAAGAACGTTTAAAAGGGCTACAATATGTTGAAAAATTGGACATTAATAAATAAACACAACCGCAACCCAGTACTGGGAAGTCTGACATTCATGCACGTACTACATAAATCGATTAGTTGGCTAAAAAAAATTAGTAAACCTGTTGCCTTACAGTGATTACAGGGCTTCTTTGGCTTTACATTTGTTTTTGGTTTATTTCCATATTAAATTATTTTAATGCATTCTTTTTCTCTTTTAAGTATGAATTTGGTTACAATTCTAAACAAAATAGATGATTGAAATGAAATAAACAGCGCTTTATGTTTTTCTGGGCCATCTACGATAGGTGACTGTCCAGCCTGTGCAGATCGCTGGTTAACATGCAGACCACTATAAGGACTACAAATCTGCCAGTATATGGACGATCCAGTCATGCACACACACACACACACACACACACACACACACACACACACACACACACACACACACACACACACACCTGCTCCAAGTCTTCATTGATAACACTCACACAGCTGATGTTGCTTATGGACTGATTACACCACACATATACGGCTTACAGTAGCTGTTTCCATCCACCTATTTTATATATATTATATATATAATATTAGATGTCCAAAAAGTGGCACATTTTTAATTAATTCTGAAAATCTTGGTGTCTTTGTTGCAAGTCCAGACTGTTGTGCACACCATGAGTTAGAAAGAAAATCACTTTAATGATAAAAAATTAATCATAAACGAATATTTTCTCAGTTCTAATGAGTAGTGGCTTGGATGCGGAAACAGTATTCTACATGTCACGACTTAACAAGCAGATTGGCAATTTAAAAATACTTCAAAACTAAACGATCACATGTGGCTGACCGTACATTGAGGTTTATTGAGTTGAAATGATCAGTTTGTTCAACTGAACATCTCATCTTTCCTCTGAGCCAGAAGTTCTTTGCATAGTGGAAATAATTTGCGATTCTTTGGAACCCAAAATGGTTCTTTAGTATCAGCGGTGTATTAAAAACACACTTGGAGTCTTTATTTTTGCATTTGTAACACTGAAGACGTTCTATATAGGAACAGGCATCTTGTACCATAAGGCTCAGCAGAATATTGTTCTATTAACCTATTTTATGTTCCCTAGAGGAACTGAGGGCCAAATGATAGATAGAGGTGACATTCTTGAACATTCGCTTGCACATCTTCTTGTGGCAGTCTCATAGAAATGTCTCCACTCTTTCACTTTGCATCTCATCTTAAGCTGAATCTAGTAAACGGTGCATCCTGAAGACGAGC
This sequence comes from Danio rerio, assembly GCF_052040795.2. Classification (NCBI taxonomy): domain Eukaryota; kingdom Metazoa; phylum Chordata; class Actinopteri; order Cypriniformes; family Danionidae; genus Danio; species Danio rerio. The sequence goes on along the minus strand of NC_141021.1, from coordinate 48,788,979 downwards.
TAAGAGGCTGACTGGAACGGCAGCCGGTTCAAGTGTTGTGTAACATCAGAATCACACTGAGAAAAGCCGTTAATGGGCAGAACACAGAGCCAGGACCTTGCAAGAACCCACGATCCTTTGAGTCTCTGTATGATAAGGCATATGAATAAAGACGTTTCTTTGAGCAGGTTGAGAGAGTTCATAGCAGTTTCATTGTGAAGTGAAGGATTAAGAGACTTTATTAATGTTAGTCTAGTGCAAATTGCCCTCCATTGTGTTGCAAAGTGAGAGGCCGTATTCCATAGAGGGTTCAATGGTATAATGAGAATAATGGGATAATACTACTAGAGGTTTGTCTGTATAATAATGGTCGAGATTCCCATACTATATTTGTGCTGTTGTCAATGAGAATAACTGCTTTACATAAAACATATGTAAGTGATATATATAATCAAAGTGGTGTCGAAAATACTGAGATCAAACAACCCGAGAGGTTTAGTTCTTTACAGTTAAAAAGTAATTTCTTTATTATAATATTTATATTAGCAAATAACTTTTGAAGCACAGACAAGGTTATGACAGGCCCGTAGCCAGGTTGGTTCGGAAGACCCACCTCTCACTGACAAAGGTTCAGAATTTTTTCCTGCACATGGGCTCATGTGTCCTATTTTGGCTGCTATGCCATCATAAATAGTGAAAATAACCCACAGAAAGAGGTGGAACCCATTGCAAGCGGTATCCTCTGTTGGCTGTCCCTTTGGCGTGACTTCAGCTAATCAATTTTGGCCATTGCTAGTATTTTTAATTTTATAATCTGATGTAAGTGAAGTCATCTTTTGCTACTGCATTGTTTTTAAACAGTCCAAGACTTGTTAATAATAAAGAAGGTAGCTGCTGAAGATTTGTCTTTCAAATTACAAGATGTACTTATAAATGACTAAAGATTGCTCGGTTTTGCATGATTTGATCAATTTGATCATTGTATTAGCCACATATTTTTTTCATAAATGCAGATATTTCAAAGCGCCTCCACTACTCTCATTGTCTTTATAAAAGAACTAAAAACCTTTTCAGATGCCCTGGCTAAAATGAAAACAAAAAATTCCTTAAAAAATGTTTCATTTATTTGTATTATATACAGTTGAAGTCCTAATTAATAACCCCCCTGAATTGTTAGCCCAAATTTTTTGAAATTGAAATTAGTCCAATTTTTGTTTAATGGAAGGAAGATGTTTTTAACACATTTATAAACATAATAGTTTTAATAACTCATTATAAATAGATTATGATAGATTATGATTATGATAATTAGGTTAAATTGGCAGGTTAGGGTAACGATGGTTTGTTCTGTAGACTATCAAAAAAATGTAGCTTAAAGGGGCTAATGATTTTGACCTTAAAACGTTTTTTTTTTTTTAAATTACAAACTTCTTTTATTCTAGTCGAAATAAAACAAACAAGACTTTTTCCCGAAGAAAAAATATTATCAGACATACTGTGAAAATTTCCTTGCTCTGTTAAACATTATTTGGGAAATATTTAAAAAAGAAAGCAAATTTCAAAGGGGGTTTAATAATTATGATTTCAACTGTAACTTGCTATAATTAATATCTGTTTTATATTGTTTTTTATTATTTATATTTTTGTTTGGATGATTTTCGTAATTTTACCCTTTTTGTGTTTATTTTTGTTTATTCTTTTTCTGAACTTAATATGGTGCTTTTGTTTTGATCCTTCAAATTAATACATAATTCATAAAGTTGACTGTCATTTTGTTGTATTTAGATTTAGATTTTTTAGAGAAAACTTTCTACTTGTAACTTTTATTATAAATCTTGGAGCTTATTCTTGAAACAAAAGTTACCAATAAAAAGGTGTGAAGCGCCTAAAGCGGCCTGTATTACATTAATTTGAATATATTTTGGCTGTTGTTGTTATCCATGAATTTTCAAATGTATGCATTATCTTTTTTTTTACAAAAGAGGCTGAAAAATCATGAATATCTACATTATTATTATTATTATTATTATTATTATTATTATTATTATTATGTTTAAATTATTTTTTTATTGAAATGGCCAAATTCTGACTGAGAAAAGTTGAAAGTGCTGGCCAGCTTGTTATTAGCCTAATAAATGACAATAGTTTTTAATTTAAAACTTTAACAGATTCCTTTTTTTCCTAATGATATATGATGTAATACATTTGTATTTATAAATACTATTATATTTCTTTATTCTTAATCTTTAGGAAATATTTTTGGTACATCAGAAAGTGTGTATTAAAACCTCTCAATTCAATAGAAAATGAGGCATATGACTGCACAAAGTTCCACCGTTTGAGAAAAAAAACACCCCTATCACCACGCTGGCTACAGGCCTGAATGGTGCTTAGTTCTGGAATATATCAGTGTTTTTGATTGGGTTGAAAAGGTTGAGTGAATAATTGAATCCATAATTCTTGAATTATATTGAGAAAATAAAATCTTTAATTTGCTAAATAAAAAAACTATTTCCTTGATTTATTCTTCTTAACCTACAAATTACTATATTGATTTAGAAATTTGCTCTAGAAGTTTGTTCTTTTGTTGATGTTTTTACACGTGTGGGGACGCGTGCTACTCAAAGTGCTTTGACTTTCGGAATCAGATTGCTTGAGGGTGTATAACCGATATCTGAATGCCTCTCAGATTTCCTTTCTAGTGTCTCTTGAAGGTGCATGCTCTGATTATGTAATGTTTTCCTGTGACTTTCAGAAACATTTATTTATTTTTTTCTCCCAGAGTCTTAAATTGGCCTTCTTATGTTTTATTCAAGTGTCTGGTGCAGATGCTCTAACCATTCTCACATTCTGAAAGTCAGGTCTTTGTTATCTCCACATGCGGACCCATGAGGAGGTTTTGTGGCAGTCCTCTGTGTAATGCTAGATTCCTGCCATACCCCGGGATTACAATGTGACTGGCAGGTGGAAGAAGCAGACAGATTATGTAACACTCATTTCTGCAGAGAGATAAACGCTGGGGCTAAAACACTGATTGGACTGGAATTGAATGGGATGGGGACTGAGCGTGCTTGAATCAGTTCCTCTTAAAGTTTTAGGATTCATTATCATTCATGACATTAGCTGACTTTACATCTAAAATCTACATTTTATTGAAGGCTAACAATTTTTGAATGTTACGTTTATATAAACTCACATTGGTAGCATTTAACACTGAATAAAGCCCATAATCACTACCTGAGGTGATCATTGTCATATAGTAGTATGCTGTTGTTCTGCTGCAACGTTGCGGAAGTTGAAGGCATTTCTTAAATTGACATTTGTCATAGATGGTTTGGACAAAACTAATTACATGGAAAAATGAACATGGACAAGATACCTTTTATCGTGTGTCATTGCACCGCACCGCGTGTAGTTAGGACACGGTGTAAACGTATACACGCACACCAACTGTTTTGGCTGTAGAACTGTCTTCATTCTTCGTGGTTCTGTATACATAAACATATACAGTAGGGTTGGGTCGATAGACAATGCCATCATCCATTGTTGATGGCGATAGACACCACAATTCTGAGCTGGCATTGTGATCTTCCGGCCCGCCCCTGTCATAGCAGCAACCCGCTTGCAAAAAACACACATTTAGGCCCTGTTTACACTAATACGTCTTAAAACTATCCACATCCACACTAGTGAAAGCATATGCACGTATCTGAGCTCCAACAGTCAGCGGGTGCTTTGAGCACAAAACCCCAGAGAGCAGTGCACGTCGGACAGTTTATCAAGGATGTCCTGCTGGATCGCGTCTCACTATAGTTGTTAAACATGATATTTAATTCATCTTGTCTTTATCTAACGACTCTTTGGTCTTTTGAATCTATCAGGTGACGTATCACAGCGTCAGTACACCGCTTCAATCTTTTGCTTTCACGCTTGAACTTAGTAATTATAGTGAAAACCTCCGATACTGTTCACTGGTTGCTGTTGGTTGTGCACCTTTTTACCAAACAAGTCTGTCAACGCCATTATAACGACACAGATCACTCTGCCTATTCATGCCAAAGTCCTGTGAAAAACGTGATTGACAGGTGGTAATTTGTGTGTAACTATTTATTTATGATTTGGTTATGGGTAAAACGAAGACCATTCAGGTCAGTTGAAACGGTAGGCTAAAATAATTAACTTTTTATGAATTAATAAATCATTTATAAATAATTAATTCACCACCACCTACGACGACGATGCCATTGACCATTCCGATGTTTCACATTAGACATCGTACGATGCCAAATTGGTCAACATCGCCCAACCCCTAGTATACACACACACCAGATGTTTTGCCTTTAGAACTGTTTTGATACTTCAGTATACATAAACATGTACACGCACAAGCAGCTGTTTTGCCTTCAGAATTGTCTTGATATTTCATGGTATACATAAACGTATATATACACGCAAATACCATCTGTTTTGCCTTCAGAACTCTCTTAATTCTTCATGGTATATATAAACGTATATGCACAAACACACACACACCAGCCGTTTTGCCTTCACAACCGTCTTGATTCTTCATGCCATCGGTTCAACATGGTCCCGGAAACAAATTGACTTGACAGCATCACACAGTTGCTGCAGATTTCTCAGCTGCACATCCATCATCTGAATCTCCACCAATCTGGAATTAGATCGAGACTCATCAGACCAGGCAACCCTTTTGGTGTCCACTTTTAGCCTCTGTTTGCTTTTCTTATCTCATCTGCTTCAAGGTTTGAGCTGTTTAGATATGCTCTTCTTTAGAGCTCCGTTGAGTTACTGTTGCTTTTCTATCGTCTGGCTATTCTCCTCTTGCAATATCAAGGGATTTTGGCCCACAGAACTGCCACTCACTAGATATTTTCTCCTTTCTAGACCATGTTCTGTAAACCTTAGAGATGGTTTCGCTGGAAGCTCTTAGTAGATGAGTAGTTTTTGTGATACTCAGACTATTTGTTTGGCACTATGCCACATTCAAAGCCTTAAAATTCACCTTTCTTCTGCATTGTGATGCTTGGTTTGAGCTTCAGCAGACCACCAGAGCCACATCTAAATGAAGAAATGCATTGAGCTGCTGCCATGCATGTATATTTTGTTCACAGATTTAAATGCGTAGAATTTGTTCGCTCTCCATTGTGCTGTGAAACAGATTTCTCCACCAGTAAATCGGCAAATCAGGTTTACTCTCTCAGCCTGATTTTTATCTGTTCTTCCTCTGGGTTCACAGTCAGGGCAGGAGTGAATTATTCCACTGCAGTGTGCTGTCAATTACTAAGCAATGACTCCATTTTTCAATTAGCCGGATCACAGGATCCTTGGCTGAGATGAGTTGAAGATTGACCCTTGCCTCAATCATGTTCACATATATACTTTATATTACACTTTTAGCACTGTTCACTTCTGGTCTACAGTAACTCACACTTTCATAAGAGCTCTTCTTAATAATGTGCGTTCTGAAGTTCACATTATAAAGTGAAAATGCTAAAGGGAAGGTGTACAGTATAAGTTGTTAAATGTAAAACATTGTAAATATGTCAGAAATCAAGACTTCTGACAGGTGAATGACTCGATCCGGCAATCGGGAGGTGTTTATTTCCATGACCCACTGGGCAGCAATTCGGGAAACCACAAATCTCTGAGCTCCGGGAGGAGTTTGGTTGCAAAACTTAAACTTAAATCAATTGATGGAAGGGCACCACCAGGAGTGGAGCCTGGGGCTTAATTTCACTCAACACAAGAACCCGGCCCGGACATTGAAAGTATTGAGAGATTGACGGCTCTTTCTTGATTCTGTGGGTGGTGGTGCATGGCCGATCGTAGTTGGTGGAACTTCGTATAGAAGCTACAGTAAGTTGTAAAATGGATAGTCACATTCTCTTTCTTTGCTGCCTTCGCTCATCCGACGCAATCTCATGGGGACGCAACATTTTTGGTGGCTAATAATTCGTATTCACTAATTTGTAGCATGGGTGGCTATTAATTTGTATAAAACTTTTAGGATCTCATTTGTATTATTAGTACGATTTGCTTATCCACCTTAATGGTGGGCTTCGGGTAGGGCTGTACAATACTGGAAAATCGGATATTGCAATATTAAATTTTTCTGTGATAAATATTACGTTATGAATACAGTTTTACAGGATTGAATAGATTGATGCTAAAACAATCAACGATATCTCACCGCAATTCGTAACTTTTTGATTTAGTGGCTAATTCATATGAATTCGTATTATCTTATTCGTACAATTCAGTACGATTTGCTTATCCCATTGATGATTGTGGGGTTTGATGCCATGCTTCCTTAAAAAAGTCGTACATTTTCATTCAACTGAACTTAAATTTGTACGAATTGGCCACTAAATTGATAAAATAAAAAATAGTTACGTTTCCTTGTGAGATCAGGCTGGAAATGATATATTGTGCAGCCCTAGCTCCGGGGGATGCCTCTTTTTAAAATCTAACGTATAGTAACTTTTTTGGCAATATGTAAAATAGTTTCCTTGTGAGATTGTGCCGGATATTCACCCTTATTTTGCTATGCAGACGTAAGCTATTTTCTACAAACTTTTCTTAGGACTTCAGTTTCGCTTTTCTATAAACGACTACTCTTGATATCAAAATTAAATAAAAAAATACACACAAAAAAAAAAAAACACACAAAAAAATTCAAATCGATTTGGTGACAAAACCTTGACGTCTATTTGACATCCACATATGGTGGTCTTTTGACCACCAAAATATTGAAACAAAAATAATTATAATATAAGAAAAAGTCGGACAGCTTAAAGTAAAAATAACAAATTGTATTTTGTATTGCTACAACGCTTGTAAACTATCTTGATGTCGAAATAACATCTAATAGACATCTAATATTGACGTCAAAAAACATGTTAATATTTGATTACAAGACTGTCCTATAATTTAATATTATTTTCTTATATTATAATACTTTTTCTGTCAATATTTTGGTGGTCAAAAAGATCAATATGTGGATGTCAAATAGACGCCAAGGTTTTGTCACCAAAACGATTTGAATTTTGATGTTGTTTTGACACTGACTAGAATAACACGTAGCAGTAAAAATGAAACCACTTATTCTAAGCGCATTTACGATAATATGTTATAATTAAAATATCATTATACGAAAATATCAGTTTGCGACATGTCTCGACACAATTAGGTTACAATGGCCATGCCCACCCTTGAAAAATTAAAATAAGATCAACACAGAATGCATAAAATACACACTCCTTAAGGCTGACGTTTGCATATGTGTAAATGTGTGCATTACGCTGCAGAGAAGTGAAGCCTAGCACAGCTTCTATATGACTCATTTGGTAAGTGGGTTAATCAGAGTGACCCAGTAAAGAGGGGCAAACATGTGTTTTAATGCGAGGTTAATTATAAAAGTGCTTTCTGCAGGTCAGGACCATTGAGAGCTTGTGGGCCCTCTGAGAGAAAGGCCTCAGACTTTAAATCGAATCGAGAAAAGATCCATCCGATCTGTGTAAATATACTCAGCTAGTATGACAGGTTAAACCTATTTCTGGGCATCACAACTGTATATGCGACATCTATATTTTAATGGCTCGCTCAACAAGTGGAAATACCCAAAAATATATATGTATTTTGCTGACGAAGTGGAAAAAATACTAAGCACAGGAGTGCATAAGAAGTCACATTACCTTAATATATACAGAAAGAAGACGTCTTTTCTGCTCACCAAGGCTGGATATATACAAATAATAAAAACAGAAATAATATTTTACTTGAATATTTTATAAAATCTCAATTATTCCTGTGATTTTTCATCATCATTACTCCAGTGTGTGGTTTCATATGATCCTTCAGATTAATTATTATTATTATCATCATAATTTAATTTAATTTAATTTAATTTAATTTAATTTTATTATCATTGTTATTAATATTACCATGATGATGAGAATTATTATTAATATTATAATAATAATTTGTATTATTATTATTATTATCATCATCATTATTATGATTGTTATGATGATTATAATATTTATTATTAGTATTATCATTATTATTAATATATTTGTTATTATTACTATTATTATTATTATTATTGTTATGTTACAATCATCATCATTATTATTATTATTATCATCATCGCTATTCATTCATTCATTTTCTTGTCGGCTTAGTCCCTTTATTAATCCGGAGTCGCCACAGCGGAATGAACCGCCAACTTATCCAGCAATTTTTTACGCAATTTGCAAACAAAAAAATTCAGATAAAACCATTTTATTTCTCCAGCATTGATAGTAATAAGAGCCATTCTTAAGTATGATTACCATTAATAACTGGCCATAACAGAACATCAGATCATCATAACCGAACGATTTCTGAATTTTGAAGTATGATAAGTGATCTAAATCATTCAGAAATATTATTAGATATATTATTAGAATAAGGAACATATTCTCATAGCTTTTTTCAGCCTGTGTTATTCATATAGAATGAAAGAAAGAATATATATGAAAATGTGACCATTGATTTTTGGATTTTTTTGGGCAAGTACCATTACTTTTTGGATTTTTTTGGCAAGTACTATTACTATTACTATTACTACATCACATCTGCTGATCCCGAGTCATGCTATAGATGAACCGCAACCATCATGTGATCATCATACGGTGTGCATGTGTGTGTGTCACATTGTCCAAACGTGACCGACCCGAGTGAGTTCACGTGACACAAGTCCCGCGGCTGCTCACATGCAGCCCAGATTGATTATTATGGTGTGGATTTGCGGGATTATTTTTCTGAAAGCCAGCAGCCGTTTATTCTCTCACTCGTTTTTACATTGTTTGCTCCTCCAGATTCTTGCACATCTGGATGCTGGAGTGTTTTTGTAAGGGGCTCGAGACATCTGTTTGATTTGTACACAGACAGTCAGGAGGCGAGATTTGGCCACTGGTGGATTATGGGTTGTGAGTGACCACTGCATGTCAGCTGGATGGCCTACGGGACATGTGTTAGGGTGTTTAATTCTCTAGTGTATGGCATTGTGTGTAATGTTTATCATGTCTAGTGGAATATGAGGAGTAATTGGACTGGTTAATGATTGCAAATTAATAATAAGTCATTATTATTTAGTTTAAAAACAGCATCAATAATAATAATAATAATAATAATAATAATTATTTATTTATTTGTTGTTTGTTTGTTATTTACTTACATTATTGTTTTTGTTGTATTTTATTATTCACTTGACAAGTTTTCAAATACATTTTGATGAAAATAATTAATTTTAAAGAAATGTATAATAAATGGACAAAATAATATTTCTTGTTGAAAGGAATTGTTGTTTTTGTTACGTTTTTACTAAAAATATAATTATGACTATTTTTTATTTTTAGTAGTATCAATATTATGATCATTTGAAGATAGTTAGGAACTGTTATTACTAAGCATTTTCCAATAATAAAATAATACTATAGTCAAATAATATAACACAACTGTAATTAATAAGTCATAAGAAAAATAGAAATTGTTCTTACGACCTATGGTTGTAGTTTTTATTTATTAATATTTCAAGAAGATAATTGATTCCATGTGATTTCTTAGCTAAATAATAAAGTGTACATGATAGTTATATAATGAATAAATTATAAAATAAAATTGAAATTGAGATAAAATATTATTATTTTTAAATAATTATCTTGTTATTTTATTTGTAATATTATTTTTAAAGAAAATAATTGATACCATTTTAATTTGTTAGCTAAATAATGAAGTGTTTATAACAAAATCTAAACTAGACTAAAACAAAATAAAATAAAATGGAAATTGAGATAAATAACGTTATATATTTTTAATAATTTACTTTATATTTTATATTTAATATTGTTTTTCATGCAAATAATTTATTTAATGTGTATTCTTAGCTAAATAATAGGGTTTTATAATAAAAAAAGAAATAATGAAACGAAAACAAATGGAAATTGAAATGAAATAATATCATATTTAATACCAAATAAAAAAGTACAATAAAAAATCAAAATAAATTAAATTAAATTAAATATAAATTGAGTTAAAATTCTATTATTTTTGTATATATTTAATAATACATAATAAAAATACAATAAAACATATATATATATGTATGTGTGTGTATATATATATATATATATATATATATATATATATATATATATATATATATATATATATATATATATATATATATATATATATATGTATATATATATATATATATATATATATATATATATATATAATACCAAATAAAAATAATACAAAAATAATAAAATGAAATATAATAAATAAAAGTATAATAATAAATATTAGTATATTTGTTAATTTATAAATTAAAATTATATAAAATTATATAAATTATAATACCTAAAAAAAAAAGTGAAATATCATTTAATTAAATTAAATGGAAATTGAGATCAAATAATTTAATAAATATATTTAATAATACCAAAAAAAAAAAAAAAAAAATTTAATTAACAAATTAAAATAAAATGATAGAAAATAATATTATATATATTTTAGCTATCTTGGTATATTATTTTCAATATTATACCTTGAATCAAAGTAAACATACTAACAGTGTTCATCCCTTAATGTGGCTTTGTGCTTTCCATGAACTGAGCTGCTATATGGTGATACGCATGAACAGGTACACTTTACCCTAATGGATGCAAAGTCCAGACTCCTAAATATTTTATGTGCACATGTAGCACACTGGCTTTGGCTTTCCCATGAGACAGCAAACACCCGCGAGTGAGCCAGCCAATCCTACCGTCCTGCCATCTAAATGACAACAAGATCCAGTTGAAATGATTGAGATGAAGCTTAAAAAAACATGATGAAGCCTGTGAAAGTAGTGTGAAAGCAGCTAAAAGATGGAGTGCGTTTACCACTTAGCTTATACACACCTCCACTAGCAACAGCATGAACCTTACACAGCCATAATCTCAGCTTAATCTCTGCAGATGGATATTATTTTCAGTTTGGCACATTTAGAAAAACACTTTCTATCCAGCCTTGTATATTCACTCAAAACATTGTTAAACCCAAATCATAGCAATAATGTTGAAAGAAATCAGTTGAAAAAAAAAAAAACAGACTGAAACGGAGTGTATCACTTCAGTTAGCAATTGAGGCTAACGTCTTTCTAGCATCCTGGAGTTGTTTACCGCACTCATTCTCCCCCTCTTGGCCTGTTTCTTGGCTGAGGACTGATTGTTTGGCCTGTTGACAACCCTATAAATCTCCGTCCTGTACGGGCCTGTCCACCCCCACCCCAGCAAACTATATTTAAAACGCCTTTTGTGAGGTAAAATGTTGTTAACCTTAAAGACGAGCTGACTGGACAAGCATGATAGCTCTTATCGCTAGCCACTTTTGTGGACCATCCATGAATTATACACCAGTGTTTAGCAGACGTTACCAGAGCAGCAATGGTCAGGATATGTGTGTGTGTGAGTGTTTGGGTCATGTTTGAATGGCCGTATTTCAGTCATCCTGGCTTTGCTTATCAGCGGGAGAGATAAAAGGCCTAATACAAGATGGCTTTGTTTTATGATTTGGACAAGAGCTGACTCAGGAACAACCTACACTTATACTATTAACTGGAGACACAGCAGTACATTTCACTCACAGTTTGTGTCTTAACATTTGCTTTAATGTTTAAATGCAACATGGGCTCATTCAGAAAACGTACCCCTATATACATTTCTGGAGATTGTAAAATATGTAGCCAGAAGTATGTATGCTGCGTTTTATCTCTAAAACGAACGCTACAGAGCAGCATGACGCCGTTCCTTTTCGGGCTTAACAGCTGACCGCTTACCTCCGTATGAACGGCTTTCCCCTTGTTACAAGTTTGTTCGGTAGCTCGCCATGTACGTCAGCGGACTTGAGATGCAGAGAGGAGTTAACCGCGATGACAGGGTTTAAGTCCGGCGAAGAACGGTTCCAGAAAGCAGTTAAGACATAAACAGCAACCAAAAATAAAATAAACAAGTAAATAACGGGGAGAATGTGGTAAAATCTGAAGAGTTGGTAAATTCAGGCTTTTTCTGGATTGCTTTTTAAAACTCTTAGTTGGGTTTTGGGAAGTGTGTGGGCGGGTCAATCGGTGCTTTTTTGAAAAAACTCTATTGGTTGGGTTTAGGAAAGTAGGAGGGTGGGTCAGTCGATCGATCAGTCAGTCAGTCAGTCAGTCATTCAGTAGACAGTCGACAGTGGCCTCTGGTGGATTTACGTGAGAAGAGCAGGCACATATGGCACTCGCAAGAGAAATCTGAGATCTCAAAAAGTGTACACAGTGCCCTCTAGTAGATTCGTGAAAACAAAAACTGTGAAAAAACGTAGCTCCTGTGATGTATTTGGCGCTCTCCAGAAATGTATATAGGTGTGTTCTTAATGAGCCTGGGTTGTTTAAATTATTTATGAAATGCCTGATTGTGTGTATTATTTTTGTGCATTGACTTTACAAATGTTTGTAAATTAACAGTTTTTAGTTATTTATGTTTTTTATGCTGTTGAATTTCATTATGGGATCTTGATCTTTCCTTCAGGAACTTTTGATATTGAAAAGTTTGAAAAAATGACTTTTATTGATATTTTTCATTTGATTGGGTTGATGTAAATTATGGTACAAAAAGCTGTTATTTTATTTATTATAGACTATGAATTTTATTTTTATACACTGTAAAAAATACTGGGTTCAACACAATCCATTTGTGTTGGGACAACATGAGGGAATTACGTTAAATTAATTGTTTGTACAAATTTAAGTGCATAGAAAATAAAACAATTAAGTTGTCCCCCCACTCAAAAAATGTGTTGATTCAGCAAAGTTTATAGAAGTAGTTTAAACATACAACAAATTTCATTGTTTGAGTGTACAATATATTGTTTCTAACCTAAAATTGTGATAAAAGTCACTTTGGTAAATATGTGATAAATTGGTAATAAAAGTTCCAAAATGCAATTCATATAGCCATAAATAAATAAAAAACAGAACCTAAAATACAGTTGTTTTTTTACTGTGTATTTTTTGTGTTTTAATGTCTTTTACAATTTTACAGTATATAATTATGAGCCCAGATCTTTAAGTAAATCTAAATCTCTGTATAAATATGGGCCTAGATGAAAAGAATCTTATCTGCATATAGTGAATATTTAGCAGGAAGCACTGTTAAGAAGATATCTATATCTAATATTGATTTAATTGAACTGCACATTTGCATATTAGATATTATAGAAAATGATATCAGATTGTTTATGCCAACATAGGTAAATGCCAAAATAACCAAACATAATCAATGCTTGAATTATAAGTATTGGCCAGAAAATGTGCTTAATTCACATTGACTCATCATATACTGGATGCAGTTCACACAATAGTAAAGGTGGAGCAGCTGACTTTCATATCAATTATTAAAGTGTTATGTCATCTCTCCTTCTATGCTTGTATTCCTTCAGAGAGCCTAAAAGCATCTCTTCCTTTTTATTATATAATTGGTAGAGCTATCAGACTCTCTCTGTGCTTTCTTACATGGAGAGAAATACATACAGACACTACTATACATTCCTGATTCAGTCTCTCAGCAGGCTAAAACAGTAATGCAACCCACAAAAAAAAGATATATTGACCTTTTCCACTCACATGGACAGTAGCCACATATGTTATTAATAGCGTTAATGTATTGTGTAATTATTATGCAATATGAATCAATATGAGCTCAGAAAAAACAGTTGTGATTATGAAGGTGGGATTTTTCCAGATCAAACATACAGTAATATAGTAATTTCCTATGATGGTGTAGTTTAGGCATAAATGATGCGCTTGTTTTTCATCAGATGCACCAATAATTAGCTCAAATGGAAAAATACAGCACAAACATACTAGAAATGTTTTCAGTATGCATTAATTTAGAATTAATTTACAGTAACAGTCCCACTGTGGCTTAAAGGGGTAGTTCATCCCCCACCCCCATACACACACACACACACACAAATTGCTACCTTATTCCACTGAAAATGTACTGGTGACTTATTTCTTCAGTTGAACATTACAGAAGATTTTTAGCTGTAATTAAATGGCTACCAGTACTTTAAGGGGCAAAAACACACACTGTTTTAAAATACTTGTAATTTTCAAATTGAGGTCACTACTTTCATTAGCCCTTTTCACTTCATTAGCATATTTTCAGGAGCCACAAATATTTATATTGTTTCATATTGTTTCATTTTTGGGTGAACTACAAGCAAAAATGCTAGGTCACATACTATCTTGTCATGTTGTCCCAAAGCAAATCTATTAAATTCACTTAAAGTTTTTTTTTTTTTACAATTTTGAGTTGATCAAACTTAAAACAATTCTTGAGATTTTTTGAGACAACTTAATTGTTTTGTTTGAGCTCATTTAAATAAGTAATTTAAACAAACAGCATAAATATATATTTTTTGAGTGGGTATCTATTTAAATGGATCATTTACTGACCCGCTGTTTGTTTTTATGTTGTTTTTTTGTCACATATTACACTCTTTAAACTTTTTTGTTGCTTTATTAGGTTCATCTTAGGTCTGTCAGAAAATAACACTGTACAGTAAATATAATATACATAATATTAATACATATAGGGATATAAAACATGCCATAAAATGATGCAATGATACAACTCACCAAGCAAGAAAGTATGAGGAAAACATAATTATACACTAAATAATATTTATTTTAAACATATTTGAGTTTACTTCTTCTGATGAACTGAAAATAAGATATTTTGGAGGGAAAAAAAAGCAGGAAACTGGCAGCCATTGACTTCCATAGGATTTTTTTAAACTTATTATGGATGCCAGTGGTTACCAGTATCCAACATTTTCCAAAATACCTGCTTCTGTGTTTAGTGGAAAAAATTACTTTAAAGGGTTTGAATCACATGATGGAGTGTAAATGATGAGTCTACATAGCCCTTTAACAGGCATTGTAACCACCTGGTTGAGCTTTTATCCATAGGTTATCATTTTTTTAAAATTGCTTATTACTAATTATCAGTATTGTGTCAGTATAATTATCAATACAAGATGTGGGCCAAAAAAATATTTTCAAGTAGTGGACCTTAAAGGGTTAAGCTATGTTTCCACAACTACAAAAATGGAAAAGTTTTTCCCTCCCAGCAGGCACACAATGTCATAAAGGGTTAATTTTAAGTTAGATTTAGGTCATGACGTCGAGTGACCAAAATTCAATGCCTAGCCAGAGTCTAAGGACAACTTTAGTTTGATGTCCAATAACGATGTGTAATGGTGTTGATATTTGGTTGATTTTAGGTTGTATTGGAAAGTGACCAAACTCCAACGTCAAACCAACATCTTAAACCAATGTCATATTGACGTTAAATACTGACATTTATTTGTCAGATGTAGCAATCCAATGTCTGATAGACGTCATAGTAGTAACGGCCACACAATGTCGAGCTGTAACATTATTAGATGTTGATATTTGGTTGATTTTAGGTTTGACGTTGGACATTGACATTACACATACTGTACTGTATCCACAAAAATGGCCAGAACACATTACATATGACAGGCCAGTATGTAGGGCTGTCAACTTGTTAGTACACAGCCACTAAATTTACATTCCTGGGTGAACTACCCCTTTAAGTGTTCAACCGTTGTGGGACCCTAAGCTTCCACCACAGTATCACACCATTATATCCTTCTACACTGTACAATCCAATAACTGATTTTATAAACGAGATCAGGATTAGAAACAGGTTTAACGTGATCACGCACAGACGACTCTAATGCACTCTTCAGTCCAGACATATTTAAAAGCTCAAACCAGATCAATGGCTGAACCGCATTGCGCGGTCTCTTCTTTAACAGCAGTGAAATCACCTGCTGAGGTTTTTATTAAGCTTTTAGTCTCACTTATTGCTTGCCTTGCTAATTTGATATGCTGTGGATCTGCTAATATGCTAAATCGAGTGCATTGTTGTTTGGAAACGCATTTGCTGACTTGCGTTCTAGAAAGTCTGTAGTACGCATGGTTTTATTTTGAATGTGTAAGATCAGTTATTAATCAGGCATTTATTTGTTCGTAGGCATTGATAAAACACAGTGAGTGTGAGCACACTGGCTATCAGGTTAATTGAAAAGTTTGCGGAAATATAATCTGACAGATTTTCCGGGTTATATAACTCTCTGTGCGCTCCGTTGGTCAGAGTAGCGTATAATAGAATGTTCCATCATGTTATTAAAATCCACACGCACTCATATTGCACTGTGGAGACCTGCTGTTTGCTTTTATTCCGGTTATAAAGTATTGTTGCCGGAGAGCGTAAAAATAAAATGCCACTTATTGCTTTCTTTTAAGCATGCAGTTAACTTTTAACCAAAAAAAAAAAAACCCGGCTCAGTGGTTTTATTACATTATTGAATTTACATCAGGACTTTGTATTTGTGTTTTATGAGCTGACTAACCTGAAGAGCCAAATCCTATGCTTTTGCCTCTTAAAGGGATATTCATTCATTCATTTATCTTAAACACCACAGTGGAATGAACTACAAACTATTCCGGCATATGTTTTACACAGCGGAAACCCTTCCAGCTGCAACCCAGTACTGGCAATCTTAAAGGGATGGTACACCCAAACTTAAAAGTACTGAAAAGAATGACTACTTTTATTCAGCAAGGATGTATTCAATTGTTCTGAAGTGACTTTATGTTTAACAAGACATTCATAGTTACATCTCTTTCAAATAAATGTTGCTCATTTAAACTTTCTTTTCATTAAAGAGTCCTGAAAGTAAAAGTATTAAGCAGCAAAACATTGGGAAGTATTTTTATACACCAAATGGGAATATCAGAATGTTAATATCTGCTAAATATATTCATGTAGAAAACAATAATTTTAAATTGAATTAAATATTTAACTTAATTAAGTCATTTAAACTCTATTTCAGTTAAATAAAGACAGACTCATGCAAAGCTGAAACTGCACGATTTTCCAAGTAGTCGTGTCACAGATGTTTTACACTGCATGACTATCTGGGGTAGCATTCTGTCGTTGCTGTGTTTACACTGCAAGATGGATGGGCGACAGGGGGTTTCACATTGCATGACTTTACAATCGGAGAATCGGCAACAACTTTTGCTGTGTCTCAATTCAGAGACTGCATCCCTCAAAGTATGCATTTGAAGGGTCCTTCGTCATTGCGGTGCGACAAAGGCAGTCTCATTAAAAACGAAATTCGAAGCCTCCTTCAAATGCAGCCTTCAAATGTGTCCTTCACAGGTAGTAAAGGAGACAACCGGTGGATCCTGTAAGGCCTCGAACATCCCACGATTCATCACACGCTGATAACTGCAGTACCTTTTTAAAAGAAAACTACAGATTAATTGTATGAATTAGGTTTGATTTTACTTCGATATTTAAACACATGTCAAAAAACAAAAAGAGTATAAAATGTCTCACTAAAAAGTGATTTTATAGACAGTTTACATTTATAAAGAATTATATTTCCAGCTTCTGTAAACCTCGATTTGCCTTCAGATCGCTTAAAATAAGTTTGAAAATCACTCTGAAGAAAAAAGCCATTACAAATTTTATTACTGCTTATTAACGGCAGCAGTTATGGTTGTTAGGTGATGAAATCTGTCCTCTGTAGGCTAGATCATCTCATTTCAAAACGCTCGGTTCGGTTTGCCAGGACTTCAAAGGACTCACCTTTGAAGTCTGCATCCTTCAGAGGATGCAGCCTCTGAAATGAGATACAGCTTTTGTCTCGGTCCGCAAACTACATCTCACAACCAAACACACATAAAAAGTGACCTGGAAACAACGCGAGGTCATGTAGTATAAATTTTGTTATTAACTACTTGAGAAAGAAACCTTTATTGGGGTAGAAAATCTACTTCTTTTGCTCACCTGGGATTTGAATTAGCGATTTATTTATTTATTTATTTTTTTGGCTGGGTTGTGGTATTGCTCAGATGACATGTCAAACAGATATGGGTGCTCCTGCCAAATTTCCAATAGTCTTCCTCCATTTCGTGGGTACAAATAGACTCAAAAGAAGCCCTTTTAACTTCTCCTCCCAAATTCCGCTGGTCTGCAGAGACCCATACTAGTAGATGCTGCTCTCTAATTGGCTATAGGTTATCACCGATGTTATTTTCAATAAGAACACATTTCACACAGCATACTTTTGAATCGCCGCCAGCTCCACATATATAGCAGTCCAAATATCTGATGAGTGTCGCGACTCATTGGTGATTCTCTCCGATCTCGTCTTTGATAGTTCACACTGTGTGATTGTTACTCATGTAAAACGAGCACCGATTTGCCTGTGATTTCAGGATTTCTCAAAACCTATCGGCGAGTCAAAATCGGGATTTCGGCATAATACACCACAAGATATTAATGTGGAAAACAATCATTTTAAATTGAATTGAATATTTAACTAAATTATTAATCATTTTAAACTGTATTTCACTCAAATAAAGGCAGACTTATAAATAAGATTGAAAGCATCACAATTCCTTCAGCTTTAGGATATCAGTTTGTATTATTTTGAGTTTTTTAAAATTATTATTAATTGGTAAATTATTAGTTATTAAAATGAATAGTCTGTAATTGTAGTTTAGGGCAGTGAATTCGTGTCCACATTGCAGCATTTTAGGAGAATTTCAATTATTTAAGCACTAGTCATATTAACAGCTATAAACCAGAGCTCATTAACCAAAAATTCTAGTCAGTTCTTGAGGTGTGGTGATGTGATAGTTATAAATGGACGTTATAAATAAACCTGTATGGTTCAGTTTTTTTTTTTTTATCTGAACAAGATGTTCCGCACAGACCTACTGACCCAGTTCACAATTTGTACTTTTCATCCAGGATAAATTAAGTTTGAGGTTTGGTATAAAACACTGGAACAGTTATCAAATAATCTCTTACCTACTTTTGTCATCATCTAAGATACTGAATGGTCAAATTTCTCTTTAAAAGCATCAGTCAACCAATCCTGCTTCTGTTTCAGCCTGGTTTTTGTTGCTCTTTAGCTCTCTCACTTTCCCACTGAAATAAAAAATGGGTTTCACACTCTCACATTTCCTGCCTGCTTGTTTGTTTGTGTTGTTAGACTACTAGTTTCTGTAAGTGGCTCACCCTCAGCATCGACATGTCGTTGGCTTGCAGTTAATCAGTTATAGATAAGATGATTCACCAGCTGTCTGCGACTTTTAAGACTGAACGTCTCTCTCTCTCTCTACCCCCTGCCCTCACAGCGTTAAAGCATCCAAGATATATTTATACAGTGTTTTTGGAGCACAATTAGTTGCTCACACTTTTGACTTTATACTACACATTCAGTGACATCCTGCTGTATTTCTTTATTGATCAAGTCAGCAATGCACTTGGCTCTGCACAGACTGTCTATGAATCATTCACACAGCAGTACTTACATAGGGGTTTACACTAGTATAGGGCTGCACGATATTGGAAAAAACATACTATGTATCCGATATTTTTGACTTTTTGCAATTTATATTGTGATATATTACAAGATAATTTAATTAATTACCTCAGATTTTGTAGAGGATTGCATTTGCATAAAAAAACTTATAAACAGATTACAAGCAGAGATAAAGTAAATATACAAATAAAGGAGTCTAAAAGTATACAGAAATAAAATAATCAAATGTACACCAAAGTTGTATATTCTTCATTGTGTAAATAATTAAGGACAATATATATTTGTAAAAACTACAAACCATAGACTCTCAAAGATATGGACGTAGTATCTGTGTCGTCACCCATAGGGCGCAAATGAAGCTGCAAGTAGGCGTGGCCAACCACCGCCATTTTGTTCATGCATCATCACATTGACCGGTGGATACCAAGTAGGGGAAAAAAGACAAAGCATGATAATTTCACTCACCTGGGAAATGAAGGCCACTTGAATGGTTTATGAGCACAATTAAGTGCACACAGCATGCCATACTATCTGATAATTGTAGGAAATAATTCCAAAAGGCAAATGACTGTGTAAAGCCACATAAAACAAACAAAAAAAAAAACGATGTATATGCAGAGTTCAGCGGCTAATCAGCCAGAATGTCATAACGGCGGCCAGCGAGACCTAGCTGTCACTGAAGTGGCCACGCCCTTAATTATGCAGACTTAATTTAACTGAATAAAAATGAAACGCATATTATTAGCTATATACACCAAAACCATCTCTTGTACCAGCCTATAAGCATGTTGTTATCAGCAGAAAAATTGGCCAATTTAGCATTGCAGTCAGTAGACATCCGGAGTTCCTGGAGCCAGCCCCCAAAGGCCAGTTGATGAATTGCAGTGTGAGCTACTTCCGTATTGGCTTCACGAGGGAGGGATGTTGCCGCTTGCTAAAAACGTAAAAACTATGTGTGCCCAAATGCTTTAAACTCGCTTAAAATGTTTACACAGGCTTTCAAAATATGATTGATAAACTGTCACTTTTTACTTTATGTTAAACCGAAATGACTGCAAAATTCTGAACGGTTGTACTTGGTAAACCACGATCCTAACTCCACAATATCGATATTGATATCGATATATGCGATATCGATGCTAAAACGATATATTGTGCACCCTTACACTAGCGTGTTTTCGTTTTCATGTTCCTCATCCAGTCTGGGGTTTGCATTGCATTTCAGAAAAATGATCTCTGTTCACAGTATACAGCCTAAAATGCATGATACATGACCATTCACACTCACTAGGCGTGCACATGTTTTTTTTCGAGATCCATACTTGCAGTCTACCAGTTGTGTAATCTATATGAGAGGGGATTGACAAAGGTAAAAGATGACTAAACGTAGGTGTTTTTAAACAAAAACAAACGCTGGTTAGTCATTTATAGGCCTTCTAAATGTTTGTGATCAAACAAAAGGGTGTCAACTGTAAATGCTGCTTTCTGAACCACAAATTTAGTGTATTTTGGTTATGTCTTTGAAAATAACTATTTGAATTATAAGTGAGGCGGGAATATTTAATGTATTTATTTATATATATATGTATATTTTTGTCTTAACCAAACAAACCAATAAATCTGAATTGCAAGACTCAAAATGTAGCAGACCTTTAAAAGGTTGGCTCTACAGAACCAAAGGGCCACACACCAGCGTGTTTTGCTTTAATTATTAATAAGCACATGCTGCAGTTTTGTTTCCTGCTGCTTCATTGCTCATAGCTTTAAAAACGAATTCAATTCCGTTTGCTTAATTTGATTGTTTACAAATCTGAAAGTGATTTTTTACCTAAATCCTCTGTTTGTGCTGTTAATATAACTACACGTTTCTCATAGTATTAAAACAAATAATGAAACTTATTATACACTAAGTGACAAAAGTCCAAGTTTTAGGAACTACAAGTAATAACTTGACTTCTAGTTGATCATTTCTTGGTATCAGAAGTGGCTTGTGTGAAAGGCAAAGGCCTTTAGATTACGCTTATTTTACCAAAATAAAATCTGATCATGCCTTGATTTTTAATTATTTCATTAGGACAGTAAAGTCTGACTTTGCTTAGACAAGTCTTGTCATTTAACAGAAATAATGTACAGTATAGAATATAAAGTCATGGTGCAGTAGAAAAGGAGTTAATGTTGTATATGACTGCCATGAGCTTGGAGGACATATACTTCGAATTAATCTTCAATGCCTCCTCCATCTTACCTCAGACATGCTCAATAATGTTCAAGTCTGGTGACTGGGCTGGCCAGTCCCGAAGCACCTTGACTTTCTTTGCTTTCAGGAACTTTGATATGGTGGCCGAAGTATGAGAAGAGCACTATCCTGGTGAAGAATTTGCCCTCTCCTGTGGTTTGTAATGTAATGGGCAGCACAAATATCTTGAGACCTCATGCTGTTGATGTTGCCATCCACTCTGCAGATCTCTCGCACATCTCCATACCGAATGTAACCCCAAACCATGATTTTTCCTTGACCAAAATTGACTGATGTCTGTGAGAATCTTGATTCCATGCGGTTCCAATAGGACTTATGCAGTATTTGTGATGATTGGGATACACTTCAACAGATGATTCATCAGAAAAATCAACCTTCTGCCACTTTTCCAAATGATTTTTTAGAAGTCAAGTTAATATTTGTTGCTCTTACAACTGGGATTGACAACAAGACGTTTGTCAGGTTGTGTAGTTGATGCCTTGATGCACATGCTTTAACCCAGTTGCATTTGATATAATATTTGAGATTTGTTTGTCTTGATGGTTTGCCATAAAAAGGTTTTGAGTTGTAAGTCAGCACAGCGTTAAACATGCAATTATAGTCATTTAACATTTAAAGCGAAACCTGTTTTTCTCCTCCTCACTGGCCAGTTACATTCATGAAACGGCCTTCATGCTGTTATTTTCCTGAAAGGGCATGTTTTCCCCTGCGGAGCGGATGTGTGAGATTGTGTACGTGTGTGTGATAAAAGTTGCTGAGTGTGTGTGTGGGGGTTGTTTTCTGAAAGGACTACCAGGCACAGTGTGTGTGTGTGTATGTGTATGTATGTGTGTGTGTGTGTGTGTGTGTGTGTGTGTGTGTGTGTGTGTGTGCGTGCGTGCGTGCGTGCGTGCGTGCGTGCGTGCGTGCGTGCGTGCGTGTGTGTGTGTGTGTGTGTGTGTGGGCGGGTGGATTTCTGGCATTCGCTTAAGACAACAGGTTGCCTTCATGTAGAATGAGTAAGAAACAAACATGGAAAGAGGAGGCGGCAAAATTAGAGTCCTCCCACATACTATTTGAAATGCAAACAAATGTTGTCCCACTTTGTTAATCTGTGTATGTTTGTCCTTTGCAAAACCTCAAGGCTCCAATTATCTCTGAAAAATAAGAAAAATTTCCTAAACACTTCACTGTCGATAGTACATTTCCTTCTGGTAAACAGCAGTTGTTTATTTTATGCTCATGGGAGGAAGTCCTCCCATCTCTGTTCTGCTTTTGTTTTTTTTTTCTCCCAAATGTTTTACTGAAACAACAGGACATTTAAATGGGAAGCCGACACTCATGTGACCGAACAATAGCACAGACAGAGATGCTTGGGCAAAAGGCCAGGGTTTACTGGTTTTACTCATTACTTTGGTTGAACTCGGGTCATGGAGACGCTGATATGAAGAGAGATTGAGAGTCTTGTTCCAGTCCTAGTTTAGTTCATCTCACAGTCTAGTTCCAGTTCACATTCCAGTTCCAATTCGCATTCTAGCACAGTCTATTTCCAGTTCCAAGTCTAGCACTGTCTAGTACCAGTTCACAGTTTAGTTCCAGTTCACAGTGTAACATTCTATTTCCAGTTCACAATCTAGCACAGTCTAGTTCCTGTTCATGTTATAGTTCCGTTAACATTCTAGCAGAGTCTAGTTCCAGCTCACAGTGTAGGTACAGTTTACATTCTAGTTCCAGATCACAATCTAGCACAGTCTAATTCCAGTTCAGGTTCTAGTATCAGTTCACAGTCTAACAATTTAGTTCCAATTCACATTCCAATTCAAAGTCTTGTTCCTGTCGTATTCTAGCACAGTCTAGTTCTAATTCATTTCCCATTTCCAATTTACATTCCAGTTCACAGTGTAGTTCCAGTTCAAAGTCTAGTTCCTGTTCACATTCTAGCAGTCTAGTTGTAGTTCATATTCTAGTTCCAGTTCAGTCTAGCACAGTCTAGTTCCTGTTCACAGTCTAGTTCTTGTTTACATTCTAGTTCTAATTCACATTTAAACACAGTCTAATTACCAGTTTACAATCTAGTTCCAGTTCAAATTTCAGCATAGATCATGTTTTAGTAGTTCAAGTTAGCACATTCTATCACACAGTGTAGTTCCAGTACACACTCTAACATACAGTCTAGTTCTGGTTCACACTCTTGTTTCAGTCTACAATCTAGCATGGTCTAGTTCCAGTTCCAGTTCACATTCTAGTTCCAGTTTGCATTCCAGTTCACAGTGTAGTTCCAATTCAAAGTCTAGTTCCTGTTCACATTCTAGCAGTCTAGTTCCAGTTCATATTCTAGTTCCAGTTCAATCTAGCACTGTCTAATTACCAGTTCACAGTTTTCCAGTACACATTATAGTTCAAGTTTACATTTCATTACAGATCATGTTTTACAGCAGTTCAAGTTCACATTCCATCACACAGTTTAGTTCTGGTTCACACTCTAGTTTCAGTCTACAATCTAGCACGGTCTAGTTCGTTTAGTTTTTAACATTCTAGTTCCAGTTTACATTTCAGTTCACATTCTAGTTCCAGTTCAAAGTCTAGTTCCTGTTCACATTCTTGCACAGTCTAGTTCCAGTTCATATTCTAGTTCCAGTTCAGTCTAGCATAGTCTAGTTCCTGTTCACAGTCTAGTTCCAGTTTTCATTTTAGTTCCAATTTACATTTAAACAGTCTAATAACCGGTTTACAATAGTTCCAGTTCACATTTCAGCACAGTTCTTGTTTTAAAGTAGTTCAAGTTTACATTCTATCACAAAGTGTAGTTCCAGTCCACACTCTAACATGCAGTTTAGTTCTGGTTCACACTCTATTTTCAGTCTACAATCTAGCACATTCTAGTTCCAGTTCATGTTTACATTCCAGTTCACAGTGTAGTTCCAGTTCAAAGTCCAGCTCCTGTTTACATATTAGCAGTCTCGTTCCAGTTCATATTCTAATTCCCGTTTCAGTCTAGCACAGTCTAATTACCAGTTCACAGTCTTCCAGTTCACATTCTAGTTCCAGTGTACACTCAAACACAGATCATGTTTTAGAAGTTCCAGTTCACAATCTAACACACAGTCTAGTTCTGGTTCACACTCTTGTTACAGTTTATAATCTAGAACAGTGCAGTTCCAGTTCACATTCTTGCATGGTTGAAGTCTGATTCACTTTTCAGCCCAGTCTAGTCCACTTCATTCTGATTCTAGTTCACACTCTAACACACAGTCCATTTGTGGTTCACATTCTAGTTCCAGTTTACATTCTTACACAATCTGGTTCCAGTTTATAATCTAAATGCACAATCTAGATCCATGTTAGAGAGGTGTGAACAGACACCAGACTGATTCAGATTTCGCTCACAAAAAACAAAACAAAAATTATATTAGAAAGGACCCTCTCTGACGCTTGTGACTGGGCAAAAAATCAGAGTCATGAGATACTGACCTGCATGAAAGCAGATGACAGCTTCAGTTATTAATACATTTGACTGTTGAATTATACGCACATTGTTTACAGTTTACAGCACATTTTATGTCTATTTTGTAATAGCCATCAATGATTTAGTCAGCTTTTAGTTGCTGTCATTTATTTGACGCTCTGTATCATGTTCCACAGTTTGTCAGGCAGCACTGCATTAAGTTACAGGAATCATGTAGAGCTATTTTTATCCACTGCAACTTCAGTGATGCCCTGAAGCACTTTGAGAGAGAGAGTGAGTGTGTTAAGATCAGTTTAGTAGTAGTTGCTATAGTCCAGAAAACGCAGTCCTTCTCGCCCTGTTCTCATATATACCTTCTCACTTCAGCCTTACCAGGATCTACAGTAGTTATATCAATGAAAGCTTTGGTTTATATATGTCAAGCACTATAACTAATGTAACAATAATAATGTAATAATAATAAGGTAATAATAACAATAATAATAATAATTATAATATATTTGAAATAGAGCTGGGCAAAAATGAATTGCGATGAATTTGTTTTGACATAATGTAAATGTATTTGCTTTGTATATTGATTGTGTATATATTCTCGTACACAGAGGTGTGCATATATTTGTGCATATATAAATGTTTATTTATATTTACGTAGATGAAAAACGTGTATATGAGACAAGTTATATATACATTTAAATATATGTTTCAAAATTGTTTAGTATGGTTTTGTTTCTATGTATGTGCCTGCATCACATATACATAATAAATATATATTACACACACATGTATATTATGTCAAATTTTTTATTTTCGATGCCATTAATCGTAGTAAATCTTTGCCCAGCATTAATTTTTAAATTAGCATATATTGTAAGGAGCACAATACTTTGTATGAATAAAAACAATGCATAAATATATATAAATTAATTAGTTATAAATTTATAAATTAATAGTTAATTATATAATTATATAATTGGAATAACAATAATAATATTATTAATAATAAAAATCATTATTAGTTAATTACTGTAATTGTTTTAGTTATGTATAAAGTATATAAACAAATATATTAACAACAATTAATCAAAACTAATTTTTACAATAATAATCATATTTATTGGAACATTTTAAATACAATATTTAATAAATTACTAAACAAATACAGTATTATTTACAAATATTGATAAATAAATGCATTATGAATGAAAAAATATGTATCAGTTATAAGCAGTATTATTGTATGTTTCTCTCTCTCTCTTTTTTTTTTATAGAAAATCTATATTTAATCAAATGAACTTCATGAAACCTTGGGTAATTCATCAATGTAAAGAGTACTTAAAATTTTTTTGTGACATTACGTGACATCCACCCGAAAGATGTGGTATTATTTTAGATACACCCTGTATATTCTGATTTATAAGCAGAATGAAGTGGAATCAGTTTCCCAGAGATGGGTTGCGGCTGGATCCGCTGCATAAAAACTTGCTGGATAAGTTGGTGGTTCATTCCGCTGTGGCAACCCTGGATTAATAAAGGGACTAAGCCGACAAGAAAATGAATGAATGAATGAAGTGGAATCAGACATTTTAAAAATTAATTTAATGAATTTTAAATGCATTTAAAAATTTAATGATACTCATTTGTGTAATGTATATTTTAAGTAAGACTTTTAAGTATTGAAGTCTACTGTATATAGCCTGGTTTGGAAGTGTCCTGTTACAGTACCAGTGTATAACGCCTGCTGTTTTTGGTATGATAGCAAAATATCAAACTGTCATTAGCTAGTAAGGTCACTGATGGAAAATGTCGTCATGGAGAGCATTATGTTTCAGCCTATTTGTGTTGATATGAAATGTGTTGAACCAGGAGCAGTTTTTGCCACAGAGGCACAGTATGTCATCAAAGTATATTTGTTTTGACTGGCTGTTTCTGGATCAGCACTGATCAGCATGGCCTGGAGGAATTTTTTGGTCGTTGTTTGTACGGTCAGCTGGTGATGGTGTGTATTTGTGTGTGTGTGTGAGGTAGAGTAACTTGAGCTGTTCCTCTGGAGCAGGCACGAGACGCCTGTCATATAATCCTTTTGACTAGAAACTGAACTACTGCCAGATGTCTGTCATTCCTGCTCACTTTTTGGCTTTTACAGTCTTCAAACAGTTTAAGGATTTTTATGCAGTGAAGTCTTTTCTGCTCACTAAAGCTGCTTTTATGTGATAAAATACAAAAACACAAAAATAATGTGAAATATTAATATTGTAATATAATTGATATTATAATATTATTACAAATAAAAAAATTACAAATATTATTACAAATTTTAAACATATTTTTTTTGCTTTTTAAAAGAACATTTTTTACACAGTCAAGTGTTTTCTGCTCACCAAAAATGTTTATATTTGATAAAAAAAATACACAAACCCAATAATAACGTAAAATATTATTATTGTAATATTATGATTATTATTGCAATATTATTACAACTGTTTTGTTTTACAGTCTTCACGCTGTTTTTTAAAAGTATTTTTTTACTTTTTAATTTTTTTTTCATATTTTTTACATATTACATAACGTTTTTTTAACACAGTCAAGTCTTTTCTGCTCACCAAAGCTGCTTTTATTATATAAAAATTAAACAAACACAATAATAATGTGAAATATTAATATTTTAATATTATTATTATTGCAATAGTACAACAACTTTCGGGTTTTACCGTCTTCACAATGTTTTTTTACTTGTACGTATTTTTAATATATATATATATATATATATATATATATATATATATATATATATTTTTTTTTTTATACAGTCAAGTGTTTTCTGTTTTTTATTTGAGAAAAAATACACAAATACAATAATAATTTGAAATATTATGATTGTAATATTATTATTATTATTGCAATGTCAACCTTTTGGGTTTTACAGTCTTCACACATTTTTTAAATAATTTTTTCGTTTTTTTTGTTCATGCAGTCAAGACTTTTCTGCTCACCAAAGCTGTTTTTATTTAATAAAAAATACACAAACCCAATAATAATGTGTAAAATGAAGACTAAATGAGGAGTAAAGTGCTTCCTGTGTTGTTTACTTGCTGAGTTTGATGTTTGTCTGGTTTATATGGGTCATCCTAGATCCATCAGGTGACCAGAAGAACACAGAACAGACTCGTAAAGTGTGTGTGTGCGTGTGTGTGTGCGTGTGTGTGTGTGTGTGTTTTAAGGCAGTGGATTAGGTGTGATTATGGGGACTCAGGGTTCACTGAGCCTTTGACCAGCTGCTCGCTGCCGTCTGCCTAAAGCCACCTCTCCAGCAAAGAGATGGAGAGAAAAAGGCTGCGTTTACACTGGAACTGCAAAGCTTTTGACTTGACGTTAGTAGCACCCCATGAGAATTATATAAATAATCTAAATAGCATTCTAAAGCTGAGGATCCACCATGTTGATAGTAAAGCAGCCGTATGATTTTAGACAAGGATTCATGTTAAAACAGATATCTGGCATCAGTAATGTGTAAAGTGTATATAAACAGGTATGATTCAAAATGACCATGTTAAAATGAACACATCCAGGCCCGGATTGGCTAATCGGGAGGACCGGGAGAATTCTCAGTGGGCCGGTCTGTTTTTTGGCTGCGAGGGCTGGTGTCCCTTGCTCCAGACTCTGTTGCTCTCAGCAGTCGCACTTTTTTCATTTATTTATTTATTTGACCACAGCCTCTCTCTTTTTATTCATTATTTTGCCGCAGCTCCTCTTTTTATCTATTTTCTCGCAGCCTCGTGAACAAGGTGCAGCCTGCAGGTTAATGATGATGTAACTCAGATAAATTACTACACTGAGAAAAGCTGTTGTGGTCCAGTGGTCAGGATGTTGCGCTTTGACGCTGCCGACCTGGGTTCAAATCTCATCTGAGTAATTTTTTTTTTTTCATTTTTATTATTAAGACATATAATATTGTTATGGTTGTTGAACATTTGAAGTTCTAAAGCAGCTGTTTCTTGAAAATGATGTGATAGTGTCATTAGAAACTGAACTGGAAATGACCTTATTTTAATATAGTCAGTCGTGAACTAAGATGGGCCGGTCTGAGGCTTGAAACTCTATGGCTGAAAAGGAGTCCCTCTCCGTCCCCGAATACATCTGTGCATTAAAATGCAGCTGAAATAAGAGCAATTTGTGCTACTCAGACAACATCTTATGGGTGATTGTCACGAAAAGTTAGTTTAAAGAATGTTAAACAGCTAAATTAGCTTTTTCTCCTCCCTTTAGAATCTCTTTAGAAACAAACTCTGGAGCATATATTAGTGACGTTTTTTGATCTATGACCACATTGACATACAGAATCTGTGGACATTATTGCTATTTCTGTTTTTGTTGCTTGTTCAAACTACTTTAAAATGAGCTCAAACAAAACAATTCTTGAAATTTTCTTTGGGACAACTTTATTGCTTAATCCACTTAAATTTGCACATTATTTTAATCAATTTGTGTTTGGACAACCTGAATATATTGTGTGGAACCCTCCATTTTTTACCGTGTGTTGAAGAACTGGATCACTTTATTACCAAACTGTTTTTTTATTGCAATAACAGCAGGCCATTACAACAAATAGAAATACAAAACTGATAGAAGTGTAGTACAAGCAATTCAAATATGACTTTTTGCAACAAGACAAATGTAACAATGTGAAAATAAATATAATAAAGGCAAAGCAAAAGAAAGACAAAGACAGAGAAAAAGAAACAAACAAAAAAATGAGGGCACATGACAAAAATAAAACAAGTTAATGCAGAATATTAAATAAAGCACATGTTTTATAAGTTTTAAATGTTTTGTAATTTAATTGAGTCTGTGATGTTTTTTAAATAAAGTTCCAATTCTCTTAAAAAAATAAATAAATAAAAATTGGCTTACATTGAGTATTTTTGCATTTGTGCATAAAAACTTTCCGTTAAATAAAATGAGGTTTGTGCTAAAAGTTGAACTAAATAATAATTTTTCTTTAATTTAAAACCCCAAAGTAGTGGGGTTTTATATTAAAACATATTAAACCCCAAATTTAGTAATGTTGAACTTAATTTGTTTGTTTAATTCAGCCTGAATAAGTAGTTTGCTACCACTTAACTTAAATTGAAATTGAATTAAAATTCAACATAAATCGTTTGCAACAATTTTGAAGACATCATTAAGTTTGAAATACATCATAATACTAAAAGTAAAAGTGTCCAGCAACTTTCGGTTCGCGCAGGCATTAAGCATGACATCTTGTTCCCATTTTTACTGCGAACGTGTTTTGTGAGGTTTATTCTTGAATTAGTATCATTTGAATGGGTGCTGTCATTTTAGTGGACCTAAAAGACACTGTGAGTCATTTGGACGGTATCTGAGCTTACTCTGCAAGGTCAAAATCACATCAAAATACACAGCGGCGTATTCCGTAGAGGTACATGAGTCACAAAGACAAACTTCAGACTGACTTCCTGTGTGTCTCGGAGGATTTTCCGTGATGAACAAGGTGATGCGACGAGTTTGACATTGCTGTGCTGTGCGGCGTGACGTCAGTCTGAGTGCTTTAGGATTTAATTTGTATAATTGATGTCGCCAACTGTTGACCAAGACCTCAGATGTGCTAAATCCCTTCCAAAACTCCAACTCTTAAAAGCCTAACACAAGAACATCCGACAGGTTTTCAATGGCTTTTGTGTGACAGAAATCTGCATGAATGTCCTGCTGAACACAAGCAGCCTTTGAAGTGGTAATAGCTCATATTTCTCATCTTATGTAAGAGCTTAAGAGGCTCGGACAGATTAAATCCCGCCTTGACGGAGGGGGAGAGAGGCGGAGCCAATAGCAGCACGGCCAATCCTGTCACACTCGTTGACGCTCACTGCAGTTAGTCAGGTTGTAGTGCTGGGATGTAAAGACACACGGCATCTGGTGACTGTCTTTATGCTGATCTGAAACCAGCTTTCCTTGCGTAATCCAAACCTATTAATGCGAGACAGGCTAGATATTGTGATTTCAAATTGATTTGCAATTTATTTTGTAGTCAAGCTTCAGCTCAGTATTTTGTATCGTAGCTTCTTACTGCTAAATTAAGTATTAGTTAAAAAAAGGAACTAAAACATATTAACTTACCCCAACATTTATTTAAATTTGTTTAAAAATATTCACAAATGAAACATTCATTTTTCTCCAGAGCAGCAAACAGTAGTGAGTTATGGTGTTAGTTATCTCCTGGTGCCTTCGTGATGCTATTTCATTCGGTTTAGAAGCCACAAACACCTCTGAAGTTGTACTTTGCTGTTGCTCGCGACCAGATTGAGTGTCACTGGCAGTACAGCCCCCTGTGCTGCTTTTTAGGTGCTGGTTGTTGTAATGTGACAAGGGAAGTGAGGATCCAGTTGCAGGATTTATTAGCAGGATAGTCAGGCAAGCAACGGCCAACACAGGGGAAAACAGATGTTTACAGGCAAATCCAGAGTCATGGTCAAATATCCGGCAAGAGGTCAGAATGCAGGCAGCAGACAATGTAAATAAACAAAACAAGGCACAGGGTCAGAAAGAAGGCAAGACAGGGCAAGGAAAAACATCGTAATGTTCACAAAACAAGACTCAGCAACGTGTGTGTTTGAGTGGTTTATATATATTCTGTGCAATTAGTCCTGAGCAGCTTCAGTGTCTCTTTGCAAGCATGGGGATTTAGGCCAGGTGTGTGAGTGGTGCATGACTGGATATGTAGTTCTTTCACCGTTAGATTTGTAGTTCTCCAGCGATCTGCATGAGCTAGATCTGCTGGTGACTGTGACAGTTATATTTCCTCATGTTGTGGCAGCAATTCTGCAACAGCTCTTACAAATGACCTGTTTTTGTTTGGTGTCTGTGACTTTGAAATCAAAATATTCCCATATTACCGATGTCCTGTTTTTCTTTGATATTAATTTGTCTATTAATGCTTCTGAAGCAGCAGACACCATCATTCCACTCGTCAGCGCTTTCCTGTTTGTTTATTTTGTTGTGGGCGTTCCGCATTGTTCGGTTGCTCGATTCTGATTGGGCAGAATGAAAGTTTGCTCACTCAATTGGCTAGTAAGACTGCCGCACACAGTGGGCAGTCACGCATTTGCTGTGGCTGGGGGAAATTAAATGGTACATTCAGATGAAGTCAGAATTTTTAGCCCCCCGATTTATTAGCTCAGTTTCTGTTTAAAGGAGAGCAGATTTTTTCAACACATTTCTAAACATAATAGTTTTAATAACTCATTTCTAATAACTGATTTATTTTATCTTTGGCATGATGACAGTAAATAATATTTGACTAGATATTTTTTAAGACACTTCTATACAAATTAAAGTGACTTTTGAAGGCTTAACTAGGTTAATAAGGTTATTTAGGCAGGTTAGGGTAATTAGGCAAGTTATTGCATAACGATGGTTTGTTCTGTAGACTATCAAAAATAAATATTGCTTAAAGGGGCTAATCATTTTGACCTTTAAATGTTTTTTTTTTAAATAAAAAACTGCTTTTATTCTAGAAAAAATAAAACAAATAAGCAGCGGCGCAGTAGGTAGTGCTGTCGCCTCACAGCAAGAAGGGCGCTAGGTCGCTGGTTCGAGCCTTGGCTCAGTTGCCGTTTCTGTGTGGAGTTTGCATGTTCTCCCTGTGTTCGCGTGGGTCTTCTTCGGGTGCTCCGGTTTCCCTCAAAGACATGCGGTACAGGTGAATTTGGTAGGCTAAATTGTCCGTAGTGTATGAGTATGTGTGTGCATGAGTGTGTGTGGATGTTTCTCAGAGATGGGTTGCGGCTGGAAGGGCATCCGCTGCGTAAAAACATGCTGGATAAGTTGACCCCGGATTAATAAAGGGACTAAGCCCAAAAAAAATGAATAAATGAATGATTACTGTGAAAAATGTCTTGCTCTGTTAAACATAATTTGGGAAATAGAAAAAAAAATAAAATCAAAGGGGGGTTAATAATTCTGACTTCAACTGTATATATTTCATATCGCAGTCTCTTGCGATTCCCTAATCGAAACATTTCAAATTGCGATTCAATTAATCGCACAGCCTTACTGCTGGCATAAATGCACTTTTCAATTTTGAGATATTGAGCTTTTTGGAATTTCTGTCGAAAAATACCCTTTTATGTGATTCTTTTGTCACAATTTGTGTCTGTAGGTTTAAATTGGATCGAATATTTTATTTTATTTTTCAAAATTATTTTATTTTCATGAATCTCCACTTCAGCAGCTTTACATAAAACATTTATTACCATTTTAGTTATAGTGTATACACATTTTAAAGGCCTTTACAGAGGCATATGTCCATACAAAATATTTGTGATTATATACAACATTTTATTCTATAATTTTTTTTCTTAAGTATTGAG
This sequence comes from Danio rerio, assembly GCF_052040795.2. Lineage (NCBI taxonomy): Eukaryota > Metazoa > Chordata > Actinopteri > Cypriniformes > Danionidae > Danio > Danio rerio. Next base: position 48,755,384 of record NC_141021.1, on the reverse strand, counting down.
TGATAATAAAGATTCCCATATATCCCTTCTGTTAAACCTTTTGACTTTAAAGGGGATCTATTATCCAAAAATCCTTTTTATAAGGGGTTTAAACACAATTGTAGGGCAAGAGTCTGTGAATACAAGCAGCTTCTAATGGTAAAAATATATTTGTTAATTTTTTTATAATCACACTTGATAAAACAGTCTAGAGTGTGTCATCAGAGAGGGAAAGCCCGGCACATTATCAACGATCTCTCCCTCATTAGCAGGACTTTAGTCTTTTTTTAAAATGTGCCACTATGCTGACACACAGGCATTTGTAGCTCCACCCTTTTTTGAAAAAGCATAATCTTGTTTTAGTTTAAAGTGTCAGTCACCAAAATGCCACAATATGGATCAAAGCCTAAAAGGGGCAGTTTCTAAGAGTTATAAAACAATTTTCGTGGGGTATTTTGAGCTGAAGCTTTACCTACACACTCGAGGAACATCAGAGACTTATTTTGCATCTTGTGAAAAGGGACATAATAGGTCCCCTTTAAATATAGAATATGAATTCCCAAAGAAATCTGACTTTATCGAATGTTCAGATTTACAGTATGTGCTGCATATTTCATAAAACAATGCCTCATATACATATATAAAATTATACTCTTTGAAAACTTTAACTACAAATATTATCCAATACAATTGTTAGTGTAATCAGTCAATTGGAATGTAAATCTCCTTCCCCTGCAGTGTCCTAAAGCTATAATGTGGTAAAGAGCATTAATAAGAGTGGATGCTGCAGAACAGCTGTTGAGTAAAGTACGAATAATGAAAAATGAAACAGGCGAAACTAACATGTGTGCAAACCTGCTAGGATGTATATTTCACGCTGTTGCTTTTATTATAACATAGTTTTCCGCTTTTTGCCTTTAGTTAAAGTAGAGTAGTACAGGGAATTCATGTAAAATACTGAAACATTAAAAGTTATTAGTACTTCTTAGCATTATTCAGCACTGTTGTTATTGCTCTAGTGTAACATTTTTCCATATTAACCTCTACAGTAAGTGTTAAAGGATAATTCGGTGAAAAAAAAAAATAACAATTTGCTCAGCCTTGTTTCAGCCCCTTTTTATTTGTGAAGCACAAAGAGATAGCATTTTAAAGATCTTAGCTAAACAGTTACACTTTGTTATGTGTATTTTTAGTTTAGTTGTAGCTCCGTTTTAGCTTTAGTGCCTGCCATTTTACACTTTACTTGTTCAAAATGTGATGTGAAGATCTGTCGCTGGTTGCTGGCATCAATTAACTTAGTAATTCTGTATTTTTCCGATTATGGACGTCAATGGGGCCCAAAACCAGCATTCTTCAAAATATCTTCTTTTGAGTTCAACAGATGAAAGACACTCATAAAACCATATGAGAGAGAGTAAATGATAAGGGAATTTTGGGTGAATTTTCCCTTTAAAATATTATACATTAAAGTATTTACTAAAATATCATACAGACAAACACTGGGAACCAATGTGTCATCTTTGCACCTGGCTTTTTTTTTTTTTTTTTACAGGAAATGTAAAAGTCTAGTATTGCACTCTTCTTTTCTTCTGCCTGTTCCTCTCTTGGTCTCCTTTCTCTGCCTCTCGCTCTTTGTTATGAAACTATGGTCGCTCTGCCTTTGAGAGTCAAATCAAGCATGACGGGGACCATAAGTTCTCTATCTGTTCTCTTTCTCATCAGACTAAACTCTGCAGTTGTAGCTCAAAGCGGGTTCCTCTTTTTGTGCACCTGTTTTCTCTGACCTGTGAACTCACATGACAACACACTGGAGGCAAAAACACCCTTTTCATCCATCTGTCAGTTTTTAGATTTGGGGCTTTTGGGCTTCTTTTAAAGTGATTTTTAAATGTAATTTAAAGAGAATAGTTTTATATTTTTATATTTATATATATAAATCTGAATAAATAAATAATGCATGCTGTCTGTCTGTTTGTTTCAGTGTACAGGAGAGGAGAACTGGGTGGACAGCAGGACGGTTTATATTGGGCATAAAGAGCCTCCACCAGGAACAGAAGCCTACATTCCACAGAGATTTCCTGACAACAGAATCGTCTCCTCGAAGGTCAGATGTGAACTACGACAAGCAGTTTTGTATAACCATGACAAGCTGACTAAGAATATTTTATATAATAATATTAATAATAATAATAATAATAATAACTATATACACACACACACACACACACACACACACACACACACACACACACACACACACACACACACACACACACACACACACACACACACATATATATATATATATATATATATATATATATATATATATATATATTTTTTTTTTTTTATATATATTTTCATTTATTTTTATTTTTATTATTAATAATAAATATTTTTGGTATGTTGTTTGATACTACAGTATATAGCAAAAAATGACATTTAATAGGATCATCTACACTTTAATATATTATAATAAATAAAGTTCAGAATAAATATGTTTTAAGATTTTATTTTTATATATAAATATGTTTTACACTGAATGCTGAATTTCACAGATATTTAATATCATATTTAACTCATTTGCATATATCTAAAAATAAACATTTATATTTAAGATTTAGAAATTAGTTTGATAAAATCTACATAACAATAAATGGCAAAAATATATATAAAATTTGTATTTTGACAACATTACAACAAAAGACAACAGTACATCTGCAACATTTTAGCTTGTTTTGATCTTAAATCTAACAAAAAAAGTGACGTGAAAAAAAAGAGTAGTAATTTAAAATATTACAAATGCAGAATTACAGGTCAGTCCCTTTCAGAGAATAAACATATCTCTCCTTCTCTCAACAGTATACGTTCTGGAATTTTATACCGAAGAACCTCTTTGAGCAGTTCCGAAGAATCGCCAATTTCTATTTTCTGATCATCTTTCTAGTGCAGGTTTGTGACGGCAGCGGTGCTGTTTAGCATGAGCTGACCTTTCAGTGCCAGCGGGATGTGTGATGTTTCTCTCTCTCTGTCTGTAGCTGATCATTGATACCCCCACCAGTCCTATGACCAGCGGCCTGCCTCTTTTCTTTGTCATCACAGTCACAGCCATTAAACAGGTGAGAGAAAACACTCTTTCTTTTTTCTATAATTGGTTTCTTAATTGTGTCATCACTCATCTTCCTCTCCTCTCATCCTCTCTGCAGGGGTACGAGGACTGGATCAGGCACAAAGCGGACAACTCTGTAAACCAATGTCCGGTCCACATCGTCCAGCATGGCAAAGTCGTACGCAAACAGAGTCAGAAGCTACGGGTATGTGAGCATATAAGTAAAATCTGGATCAAATGTATTGTTGAGGAATCTGGGTTAGTTTTGCTCTAAATGTGACCACATTTTTGCCACCATATGACAAAAATGACTGTTTTCAAACAGGTTTCCTTTAATATCACCCCTTTTTACCTTGTTTAAATGATTAGATAATTCGTCAGTCCCTACTTGCCACTGTGTTTTTGTCGTCCCGAGTTCGAGTCCCGGCTTGCAGACATTTCCGGATTCTGTACCCTCTCTCTCCCCAACTTTGCACTGTTCTATCATAAATAAGGTCTAAAATAAGATCAGCCAAACCAAGCTATGTGTTAATGACATATTTATTACACTCAATGCTGTCAAATAAATGTAGTGTTAGTGTATACGAAGACTCCGGCCACTGTCACTTATAGCAGTGGCAATGGTTGCTACTAATGTTTGCATTTAGACGCAGTGGCACAGTAGGTAGTGCTGTCGTCTCACAGCAAGAAAGTTCGCTGGTTCGAGCATCGGTTGCGTCAGTTGGCGTTTCTGCGTGAAGTTTGCATGTTTTTCCTGGGTTCGCGTGGGTTTTCTTCCGGAATCGCGCGGCTGTTGCTGGTGTTCTATTGAGTGTCGCCTCTTGGTGATTCTAAGCTCTTTGCTGGAACTACCCGTAAATCTCAATGGAAATAATGCACACCCTCCAGCCAATCAGAATCAAGAATTTTAACAGACCATGGAATAAAAACAGATTTATGTATAACATTTATACATCATATATATGCATATACAATTGCAGAGTTATTAGCCCCCTGTTTATTTTTTCCCCAATTTCTGTTTAACAGAGAAGATTTTTCAACACATTTCTAAACGTAATAGTTTTAATAACTCATTTCTAATAACTGATTTATTTTATCTTTGCCATGATGACAGCCCATAATATTTGACTTGATATTTTTCAAGACACTTCTATACAGCTTAAAGTGACATTTAAAGGCTTAACTAGATTAATTAGGTTAACTAGGCAGGTTAGGGTAATTAGGCAAGTTATTGTATAATGATGGTTTGTTCTGTAGACTATTGAAAAACAATATAGCTTAAAGGGGCTAATAACATTGACCTTAAAATGGTTTTTAAAAAAATATAAAACTGCTTTTATTTTAACCGAAATAAAGCAAATAAGACTTTCTCCAGAAGAAAAAAATGTTATCAGACATACTGTCTAAATTTCCTTGCTCTGTTAAACATCATTTGGGAAATTATAAATAAGAAAAGGAATTCTAAGGGGGTTTAATAATTCTGATTGCAAATGTAAATGGGAAAAAATGAGACAACTAGAAATATCTGTTTTTCTGGATTTTCTGGATTTCTAAGGTATTGGTTTAAGTAAATTTTAAACAAAAGTTTTGTCATTTAGTTGGTCAGAAGAACATCAGAATCAAATATTGCTATTTTCTCAATTTTGCGTTTGTTGCTTACACATTTTTAGCTTCCAGTTGTTGTTTTTTTTCTGTCTGTGGAATCCACTGTGTTCTACTACAAGTTGGGAAAGTACACTGGAAGCTGTGACTATGAAGACAGAATGTGCCTTAATACTTACCATTACAGCTTTTCCCGCTGATAATCCGGTCGGCATCTGTAATCTGTTACGCAACACATGCAGACGGGCCAACGGGAACAACTACCAGAGTCGGGATTTTCATTTATGTAGATTCATGAGCATGATACTTTTTTCATTCCACTGTGATGTAACTGATTATTTTTAGCCGATTGGTTGATATTAGTGTCATGCAGTATATCACAGTAGATCACTACAGTTTGGAAAGGAAAAAAGGAATTCATAATGAAATGGGACAGATAAAAGAAGAATCCTGCATGATCTGTTTTTAAAGTGTCCCTATTTTGCTTTCATATAGTGTGTGATAAAGACTTTTGTGAATGTAAAAGCTCGATTTAACCCTTGTGTGCTGTTGTCTTAATAACAACTTCGGGTCACAACAACAACTCCAGGGTGATTTTGAGTCTTAATTTAACCACAACATTCTCTGTGTTTTGGCAAATGAAATGATTTTTGAAGACAAACCTAATTTTGAGACACATTTTGGGGGAAATGCTTTGAAAATCAATTTCAAAAACTCAACAATACACCTTGGGTAAATTGACTTCCCTTTCGTTATATTGATTGTTGTTTTTACCCCATTGACTTCCATTATAATGACATTTTTTGATTGCAAAGCCATGATGACATATAATCGTGCAATCTTGAATGTTGGTGGTCTTTCTTGTTGGGTAGAGGCAAAACTTGTCATTTGTACTATTTTTTGCAACGTTGTTTACTTTGCGGTCAAAAAATGTTGTAATAATGGAGGTCAATGAGGCAAAAACAGCCACCAACACAGTGAAATAGTAGTCAATTTGAACAATACACAAGGGTTAATTGAATTCACTGTCTTTCTCAAAAAGATTCAATGGAGTGTAGGATTGGAAACTTTCAAATAATGGTTGCTGGAGACAATCTAGTGGCACAATAAGTCATGCTATGTCATGTGATTGTCACTTTGCCCTCTTACAAAACTCTTAGTAAAATATTCTCACATTTGAATTTTCAGGTTGTTGTTTACTTTCTTGCTGTAACTGTAAATGTTTCCTGTTTTTTTTTTAGGTAGGGGATATTGTCCAGGTGAAAGAGAATGAGACGTTTCCTTGTGACCTCATACTGCTGTCCACCAGTAGAGAAGATGGGACGTGTTTCGTCACGACAGCCAGCTTAGATGGAGAGTCCAGCCATAAGGTGAACGATTATATACATATCTTGTAGAAATGCAAATATTACTGGTGGGGCAGCACGGTAGGCGCAGTGGATAACACGATCGCCTCACAGCACGAAGGTCACTGGTTCGAGCCCCGGCTGGACCAGTTGGCATTTCTGTGTAGAGTTTGCATGTTTTTCCCATGTGGATTTTCTCCGGGTGCCACAGTCCAAAGATATGCGGTACAGGTGAATTGATTAAACTAAATTGACCGTAGTGTGTGAATGTACTATAAGAGAATATGGGTGTTTCCCATTGTTGGGTTGCAGCTGGAAGGGCATCCTCTGCATAAAACATATGCTGGATAAGTTAGCGGTTCATTCCGCTGTGGCGATCATTGATTAATAAAGGGATTAAGCAGAAAGAAAATGAATTAAATGAAAGGAATGAAACTTTACTGGTAATATTACAATTGGTTGTTTGCAGATGGAGGGCTGTAAGTGATTCTAACTGTTTATGTTTTGTTGTTAAAATTTGGTCAGTCCAAAAACAAAAAAGAAAAAAACTCATAGCTATTGAAGAGTTTCAAAAGTTGTAGGGAAATATACTTGATAACGGAAGGAAAAGTGGCTTGAAATGAACATTTCTCAAATATATAGATGCACAATTGTATGTGTAACCCCACCGGTCCTACACTACCCAACCCGCTCCGTGCTGGGATTGAACCAGCGACCTTCCGCATGGGAGTCGGTTGCTCTAACAAGGAGGCTAAAGACCATGGCTTCCAGTGTTTGTCGCTAGAGCACCTTTAGAGGTCAGAGGAGTGAGGTTTACCTGCACAGCACTTACTAGCTGGCCTCCGTTACATATGTACAAACTTTTTTTTAAAGGCTATTAATCATTTGACAGCACTGATCAGTATGTTAATATATAATTAGTAAAATATTGTTATTAATCTTAATATTATGTTTATGTATTATAAATAGAAAAAGACAGATATTACAAACAACACCACCAAAAAATTCAGCGAACATAAATAACTTACCCTGCCAAAACTAGACGATTGTTTTTGTGAAGCACCTTGGTTACCTTTGTAGATTTTCCCATCCACTAACAAAATAAAACAACGTTATGCATCCATGCTTTTATATGCTTTCATCTGCTTTTTTGTGCAGACAAATGTCTGGAAGACAACACAACCACATGAAAATATACTATAATATTTTATAGGAAAATGTATGATGTATATATTATACTGTAGTATTTACATCTCTGTTAATAAATATTATATTGCAAAACATGAATTATTGTGAACTGATAAACTGTTATAAATACTGTAGTATACTTTAGCTTTGCTACTGTAAACTGTGGTGTATTGTAGTAAACATTCTAAAGAAAAGTAAGTATAGTATTGGGTATTTTGTTTATTACTATAATTTAAGTTGTTGTGATGCCACAGCTACTACAGAATGATCAGAACAGAACATTTCTGTACTAGTTTTTTTTTTTTTCTGTAGTAACATTTAGAACTATAGTATTTCCAATAAACAACGTTTTGATGTAGGTATAATCATTTAAAATGAGGTTGCTTATTAGATCTGCTGCCTTATAGGTAGGGCCAGACGAAATCTGTGGACATTTTTTGCTTTTTCTTCGCAGAATTGTGTTAAAAATCTGTGGATTTATGCTGAATTATTTTTGGGGTATCATATCTAAAACCTTAATATATCAAATAAAAAGTAAAACCTTTTAAACTTTTATTTTATATTTACAGTGCAAATCCAATTAGATCCACTTTATTTGGTAAACTAAGCAAGTATCTCATATAATATATCTACTAAAAGAAAGAAAATATTACTTAACAAACTGTATTGTAAATAAATCATATAAATCATATAAATATTTCCATATTAGTCAATAATATTACTGTAATTAATTTAAACATACATTTACACAAGTAAATAAACAAAATCAAATGTTGGGCTAAAAATCTGCGTAAATCTGCGCGCGCAGATTGTGTGTGGGCCTACTTATAGGCAAGTAAATATTTCAGTTACCCTGTTGTGACCCTGGACATCAAATCTGTCATAAGTGTACATTTTTGGAAATTGAGATATACGCATTATCTGATCGTTGACTTAAAACTTTTCCATTGATAATATTTGGCAGAGATACAACAATTTGAAAATCTGGAACCTGAGAGTTAAAACAAAAAAAATCACAATATTGAGAAAATCGCCTTTAATATTGTCTAAATGAAGTTTTTAGCATTGTATTTTACCAAAGATTTTTTTTTTACAGAAGGAAATTCCCGAAATGTTGTCATGGAAGATGATTATTTCTTAATATACTAATTATTTTGTCACAACATCTCAATCAAAATAGTTTTTTGCTTTTCCCACAAATTTTTTTGTGGTCCAGGGTCACAAATAAGAATCATGTCCAACATACATATGTGGTTATTTTCTGTTTACAGTATATCTCTTTTGAAGCAATCTACAGTGCAACAATATGGACTATTCTCTTTCTTCCATTTAGTTTATTACTTATAGCTCTGCACTGGAATTTCACATGTAACCAGAATCACATCATTGCAAACAAGCTGTAGAATAATTATAAGGGTTTATGTATTTTAAATTATTACACTGAGTGTAAAATTCAGTGGAGATCAACAGATTTTAGATCTAGAACATTTGAAGGATACTCCTTGCTCCCATTTAAAGTTATTCTAACAGGACAAAAGAACGTATTTCATGAGTCAAGTATGTTTTGAAATGCAGTATAAAACAAATTGACATGAGAAACGCAACACAGGCTCATTATGGATATGTACCCCTGTCTATATTTCTGGGGAGCGCATATTATGTAGCCAAAGGTGGTACTTATGGCTGCATTTCATCTTTAAAATGAACGCTATGGGGCGGTATGATGCCACAAATGGGTCCTGTTAGTTTGAGTGCCCGCTGACAGCTGGACGGCTGTTACCAGTTTGCCCAGTAGCTTGCCACGTACGCCGATGGACTTGGGCTGCATGGTTGAGTTGATCGCGACAACATAGTTTGAATTCAACAAAGAATGGTTGTAGAAACCAGGTAAAAAAAAGCCAAAAAATAAATAAAGATTCAACAGGCTGAAAATGTGGTGAAATCACACGACTGCGACCACTTTTCTTTTTCTAGATTGCTTTTGAAAACACTATCGGTTGGGTTTAGGGACAGGGGTGGGTGGGTCAGTCAGTCAGTCAGTCGACAGCAAGTTGGGCTGGCTGGTTGAAGTGTATATTGCGCCCTCTGGTGGATTCATGTGAGAAGAGGATGCTTAAAAGAAATTTGATATCATCAAATAGCAAACACAGCGACCTCCGGTGGATTTGCAAAAACAAAAACGGCAAACAGAAGTACCTCCAGGTATGTATTTCGCTGTCCCCAGAAATGTAGACCTGGGTACATTTCCGTAATGAGTCTGGGTTGAAAAAAATGGTGTGTATGAAAAAGCACATTCATCAAAATTAGAAAAAAAACTTTCAGATCCTCTACTTACAGGTGTTAACATGGTACCTGGTAAATTCCTTATGATCAGTAACTGCTTTTTCAAAAGAATGAAATACGTTTTTGCTTAAAGTAGGAAAAATAAATCTTCCAATTCTGAATAATGAAAAATGTATCATTTATGAATAAAAATCAAGTGTTTTTCAAGATTTTCTCCATTTCTGATCTGCTCTGTATATTTGTTTACACTTGCACACACACACACACACACACTCTTAATAGTTAATAGCAGAAATTTGTGTGAGAGTTTTTGACCTTGGAATGCTAACTTGTTTCTCTCTTGCTCTCCTCTTTACACAAAGACCTATTATGCAGTTCAGGACACAAAAGCCTTCAGCACAGCAGAGGAGGTGGACACGCTGCACGCCACCATAGAATGCGAACAACCCCAGCCAGACCTGTACAAGTGAGAAATAGGCTTCTATATCAGCAGCAAACACAAAAACAAACCCGCAGATTTTGCTTACAAATTCACAGTGTGTATAGAATTACTGCTGGACCGTCAAAACAGCATGAAACGCACTCCAGAGTGTGTTAACTACACACACACACACACACACACACACACACACACACACACACACACACACACACACACACACACACACATATTGACACAGAGCCCAGACCAGACATTCATTTCTGTCTTTTCTTCCTCTCCCGCTGTAGATTTGTGGGACGCATCAATATTTATTTGGATCGAGACGAGCCCATCGCGAGGTAAATCTATATTCAGGAAATTGACTCTTAATTAAAGGGCCAGTGTGTGAAAGATTGAATTCAAGAGGCACAATTTATCATTTTCATAGAACAGGTCTGTCTTCCAATTCGTATTCTTGCTAAAGCAATGCTTCCAACATTTCATTCTTTAATTAAAACATTTTTTGGTGCAGATATGTAAGTTATGCAAATGTATAAACATACAGTATATACCGTATTTAAAACTAATAAATAAATACAGTATTTTTATAATATATACACTCACCGGCCACTTTATTAGGTACACCTCACTAATAGGTGGTTGGGCCCCCTTTTGCATTCAGAACTGTCTTAATCCTTCGTGGCACAGATTTAACAAGGTATTAGAAATATTCCTCAGAGATTTTGGTCCATATTGACATGATAGCATCAAGCAGTTGCCTTTCTATCAGCTCAAACCAGTCTGGTCATTCTCATTTGACTTCTAGCATCAACAAGGCATTTGCATCCACAGAACTGACACTCATTGGATATTTTCTCTTTTTGGACCATTTTCTGTAAACCCTAGAGATAGTTGTGTGTGAAAATCCCAGTAGATCAGCGGTTTCTGAAATACTCACAGCAGCACATCTGGCACCAACAACCATGCACATTCAAAGTCACCTTAATCACCTTTCTTCCACATTTTAATGCTTGATTTAAGCTGCAGCAGATCATCTTGACTATGTCTGCATGTCTAAATGCATTGAGTTGCTGCCATGTGTTTGGCTGATTAGAAATTTGCATTAACGAGCAGTTGGACAGTTGTACCTAATAAAGTGGCCGGTGAGTGTATGTTCTATATAGCACAAAATTGTATATTTTCATTGTTTTTTTTAGCAATGGTTTTTTATTTTACATGTTACGATTTTTACCTATTTACCTTTCTTTTAATTTAAGGTAGTCTTTAAGTATAAATTTTCAGCACCAAAAAAAGAAAGTTATTATATGTGTAATTCTGAATTTGATATTGTTTGATTTTCTCAGACCTCTGGGTTCTGAGAATCTGCTGCTACGTGGAGCCACACTGAAAAACACAGAATACATACATGGTAAGAAAAAACATTTTGTATGTGTATACATGATATATAATGTATATTGTATAAATACCAGCATGATCTCACGAGGAAACGTAAGTATTTTACGTTTTGTCAGTTTAGTGGCTAATTTGTATGAGTGCAGTCATACGAAAATGTACGATTTTAAAAAGGAAAAAGGCGTGGCACCTAACCCCACCCCTAACGCCAACCATCATTGGGTGATGAGCAAATCGTACTAAACTGTACGAATTAGATTGTACTAATTCATACGAATTAGCCACTAAATCAAAAAGTTACGAATTGCCGTGAGATTGTGTTGTATACACTGAACAACGCACAATCCAGTTCAAGGCATATATTTAATCAGTTTTTGTATCGCTTTGGAAACCTAAACTTACTGATGACGCCAAGATCCATCACTATAATAACCTGATACAGCCTACAAGGTAGAGGCAAGAGAATAAGAGAAGAGAGTTGCTGATGGAGTCGTTCTGTCACTCTGTTCCCACTGTAATTAAATGAGTCACTCAGGCTTGTGAGATCAGAGAGAAGTTCGTAATTGCTGGAGAGAGAGAAAGAAAGAGAGAGAGAAAGAGAGAGAGAAAGAGAGATGAATGTCACATTATACACGTGAGGATTCAAGAGCGGGGCAAGCTGAAAAAAATGTTGAACTGTTTCAGCTGAGCTGCTATGATCCGCTACAGAATAAAAAGAGCTGTGGTAAATAGAAGCAAAGAAGCTTGTGAAAAATGTCGTTATTGTTTAACCACAAAATGTCTCACTGAGAACAAGCAATTGCAAACACAAGAGTTTTTTGTCAAGATACAATTGTCTTTGTATACAGCTGAAGACCGAATTCCCCCACAATTTTTGTTTGATGGAAAGATTTTTTCAACACATTTCTAAACATAGTAGTTTTAATAACTCATTTCTAATAATTTTAGATTTATTTTATCTTTGCCATGATGATAGTAAATAATATTTGACTAGATATTTTTAAAACTCTTCTATACAGCTTAAAGGGGCTAATTTGTACTTTAAGATTTATTTAAAATTTAAAACTGCTGTTTTTCTAGCCAAAATAAAACAAATAAGTCTTTTTTCAGAAGAAAAAATATTATCAGACATACTGTGAAAATTTCCTTTATCTGTTAAACATCATTTGGGATATATATATATATATATATATATATATATATATATATATATATATATATATATATATATATATATATATATATATATATATATATATATATATATATATATATATATATATATATATATATATATATATATATATAAAAACCAAAGGGGGGCTAATAATTCTGACTTGAACTGTATATTTTGCAGCCAGTTTAGATGTCATTTTATCCTCTCTGACTAAAAAGAAAAGTTTATCTGAGTCGTTTAGATCAAAGAATTGATTATTTAATGTTTCTCTCGGTCTTGCAGCTGTGCAAGTGCTGTCAGCTGTGAAGCCAAGCTAAAGTAAATCAGGCTTAAAATAAAAAAGTCATGAGAAAATGCATACAATTAAGGATGACTTTATAAAGTGAAACCAAAAGCCAAATCCTGGACATTTTCTGAGATTTAGAAACCCTGGATTGATGCATTTTAAGTCCCAAAAAGGCACATCTCTGTGGGTCTCTGCAAAGCACGTGAAATAGTCCGGAGGAGTGTTTACAGTTCTCCCGCACACACAACGAGAAGTAGGAAACGTGCAGGCGGATGCAAAAAAAAAGTGATAATAAAAAAAAATAAATAAATGTCACCAAATATACTTGGGCGGCTGTTAATATACCTGGGCGCCCTTCCCAAGGCTGATTAACCTTAAAATGGTTTAAAAGAAAAAATGAAAACTTCTTTTATTCTAGCCGAAATAAAACAAGTAAAACTTTCTCCAAAAGAAAAAATATTATAGGAAATACTGTGAAAAATTCCCTGCTCTGTTAAACATCATTTGTGAAATATTTAAATAAATAATTCTCTGGAGGGCAAATCATATTGACTTTACCTGTATGTGCTATTTATGAATACATATGAGTGAAATATTTTTGAAATACGTTCCTATTGATATTTTATATATATTTTCGCACACCTGGGTGACTAGGAACAGAAGGTTGTTCAACCATGACCTCCTGTTTCACAGGGCTATAAATATGAAGAACAATGCACAGTCCAAAAACTCACTCAGTCATTCATCACAGTGGAGAAGAGCAAAGTCAGAGCAGTGATTTGTGACAAAAGGTTGTTTGTTGACAAAATGAGAATATAGCTGTATGAAAGTAGGCTTTTGTGCCTGTGCTTTGCTACTGAATGCGTCACTTTGTGGTACCATCCCAAGGGGGCATTAAATCAATCGCAAGAAAGATTAACCTTTAATGTTGCGTCCTGCTGGAATGACTTGCCAAACTACATGATCAGTCTATGATCATTTTCAAGAGCACATCATGATTTTTCCAAGCACAATGCGATCCTGTATTAACATCTATGTTGATCCTGGAACATCGTTTTTGTTGGAATATGAAATACATACCTATTCCCTTCCCCTAAACCCAACCATAACTGTAGATTATTCCCAAAATCAGAATAATAGTTGGATAACAATCATGTAGATATGGACGTAGTTCATAAACCTAATGGTAAGTTTAAACTCAACATAAACGGTAAACGTATCCCTTAAATCTGATCGGCTGATTGGAATGTTGTTCCAGGTTCAGCATGGATGTTAATCCATGAACATGTCATACTTGGTAAAATCTGGTTGGCGTTTTCAAGAAATGTCTAAAAACTGGTCTGTTTCATCAGTACTTGCTAACAACAGACTCTATTTTTTATTTATTTACACCAGAAACTTCTAAATTACAGAATCTTTTCTTATAAACAATCCATATTTCTTTGAAAACATTGTCCAATTCTGAGTGTGCTTCATGCAGGTTAATGAGCTTGACAAACCACCCATAGGACACACTCTCCTCTCCGCGTGCACCAGACACTTTCTTATCAACAATCCACACTTCTGGAAACATTGTGCAGTTTTTACAACACATGTCACAACAAGATTCCCGAGACAAGCAATTTGACTCTCCGCACATGACGTGACACGACACAAACATTTAGATATCAAAATCCCAGTAGATCAGCAGTTTCTGAAATACTCAGACCAGCCCGTCTGGCACTAACAACCATGCCACGTACAAAGTCACTTAAATCGCCTTTCTTCCCCATTCTGATGCTCGGTTTGACTTGCAGCAGATCATCTTGACCGTGTCTCATATCTAAACGCATTAAGTTTAGCAATGTGATTGTCTGATTAAAAATTTGCGTTAACGAGCAGTTGGACAGGTGTACCTAATAAAGTGGCCGGTGGGTCAAAGATCAAAAGGTTAAATATTAAAGACATTTTTTCACAGTTTTCTTTCCTCATATTAACCAAGGGTACCAACATTAGCAGAGGAAACTGTACACCTAAAAATAATTTAGCTGCTTGTTTAAAAAATTAAAGTGAGCTGAAAAAAAAACAGCTTAATTAACATAAATTTGTTTAAACCATTAAGTTAAATTAATCGATTTGTGTTGGGACAACATGAAGGGATTGTGTGGAACCCAGCATCTATTACCGTGCATATAATGGTTTCTTTAATCATAACTAACTCTGTGGTTTCTTGTTTTTCTAGCTGTGGCCATTTACACGGGCATGGAAACCAAGATGGCCCTTAACTACCAGTCCAAGTCTCAGAAACGCTCCGCTGTTGAAAAGTAAGACACGATGATAGACTTTCGATCAGTTTATCTTGCTGTCAGCATGTACAGCGTAATGCATTTAGTGTCCTGTTTGTAAAGCAAATTGCGGGCCTCTGTATTTGATGTCACAAATGGTATCAAGTTGCGCTCACATGTGTTTCTGCGACAGACGGATAAATGCAGCCATTAGGCAAATACATCAGATCTCTATTTATTGAATAAACAAGTGTACTTTCAGAGATCTATTTTCAGAGTTTCAGATGTCATTGACTTTTTAAATCAAATAAATGTTGATTTCCTTTTTTAGCCCTTTAAACGGGTAGTTCGCCTAAAAATAACAAACAATAGTCATCGATTTTACATTTTTTGAGTTTCTTTTTACAATTAAACAAAAAAGAGAATGCTTTTGAAGAATGTTGTATAGTTTTAGACTGACTTCCAAAGTATTTGTCCCTACTATGGATGTCAATAGCCACCTTTCAACATTCTTCGAAATATATTCTTTTGTGTTCAACAGATAAAAGCTCACAATAAGTTTTAATAATCTGAGGCTGAATAACCATGAAGTAAATTGCCATTTTTGCTTGAAATTCCCATTTAATTTAAATATTTGAGATAGTATTTGGATGTTGACTTTAGATTCCCTCTGGCCAAGTCACACTGGTTTAGGATACATGTCCAGAAAACATTAAGCATGATTTTGAGATCTCATCTGCTTGTTGTTTGCATTGCAGGTCTATGAACGCCTATCTGATTGTGTACCTCTGCATTCTGATCAGTAAAGCTCTGATCAATACTGTCCTGAAGTATGTCTGGCAGGCCGACCCGAACAGAGATGAGCCCTGGTACAACCAGAGGACTGAGTCTGAGAGGCAACGACATGTAGTATGTGCTATAAAAAATGTCTTTTTTCTTCTTTTTATTATTATTATTATTATTATTATTATTATTATTATTATTATTATTATTATTATTATTATTATTATTATTATTATTATTATTATCAAGGACAACACATACACTTAATACACAAATACACTTAATACACACAAATACACATACACATGGACATCACCTACTGTATATGCTATATAATTGCAGGTTAACTATGTTTATAATAACTTTAACTGTTGAAAGCTATTAGTTACTAGTTAATTAGTTAAAGTTATTAGTAACTAATAAAGTTGTAGTAACTAATAACCTTAGTTATAATAATAATAATAATAATAATAATCATAATAATATTATTAATAATAATAATAATAATAATAATAATTTTTGTTATTATTATTATTATTATTATAGGATAAATAAATAAATAAATAAATAAATAAATAAATAAATAAATAAATAAATAAATAAACAAACAGATTTGGTAAATACAAAAAAAAAATTTATTAACTAAAAAAATATATATACATTGTGTCGAAAATGCGACAACCCAAACATCCCATGTTGTTTTGTGTCCTCAGTTAATCCGGGCTTTCACAGACTTCTTGGCCTTCATGGTTCTGTTTAACTACATCATTCCTGTGTCTATGTACGTGACGGTGGAGATGCAGAAGTTCCTGGGCTCCTACTTTATCCTGTGGGACGACGACATGTTTGATGAGGAGGTTGGAGAACGGCCGCTGGTCAATACCTCGGACCTCAATGAGGAGCTTGGACAGGTAGCAGACAATTTTAGCCCACTTATAAACTGCTGTTTGGGTCACTGTTTGTTTACTATACTCAAAAAAATATTTGTTTTTGTTCGTTCGAACAACTTAATTCAAATGAGCTAAAACAACACAATTCTTTAGATTTCATGGGACAACTTAACTTTTTTAATGTTCAATCCAAAAAATTTTGTTAAGAGTCCTATATTAACTTAATCAATTTGTGTTGGGTCAAGGTCCAGTCAACATCAATGAATTGCGTGGAACCCTGCATTTTTTACAGTGGATGGCACTTGTTTTTTTTACAGGTGGAATATGTGTTCACTGATAAGACAGGCACTTTGACAGAAAATAACATGGAGCTGAGGGAGTGTTGCGTGGATGGACATGTCTATGTGCCACATGCCATCTGTAATGGGCAGATCTTACCTGGAGCTGCTGGAATGGATATGATTGACTCCTCTCCAGGTGTAGAGGGAAAGGTGAGCTTCTTGTTTTGATTACAGCTGATTTAGTTTAGCTTAGCTTAGCTTAGCTTAGCTTAGCTTAGCTTAGTTTAGTTTAGTTTATATATTTTTAAAATGAAATTAAATAATATTTTGTTTTTTGCTTTAATTAGATTTTTTAAAACTTCTTGTTATTGTTTAATTTTGTTTTGTGTTTATTTATTAATTTTTTTAAAATTTCATTTTATTTTGCAAATTTAATTTAATTTAATTTAATTTAATTTAATTTAATTTAATTTAATTTAATTTAATTTAATTTAATTTAATTTAATTTAATTATTAATTAATTCATTCATTTTCTTGTTGGCTTAGTCCCCTTATTCATTTAATTTAATTTAATTTAATTTTATTTTATATTTTTTGGCTTTAATTTAACTTAATTTAATTTAGAAATTTAATTTTTAATTAAAAAAATAAATTAAATTTTATTTTATTTAGTTTTTTGCTTTAATTTAATTTGGTTTAAAATTTTAGTTAATTTTATTATTTAATTTAATTTAATTTTGTTTTTATTTATCTTATTTAATTTCGTATTTTTTTATTCAATCCAAAAAATTCCAAAAAAGTATTTACTTCAAAATTAAAAACATAATTAAAATATGAAAACAAAAATCATATAATTTTTTTCCCAAAATATTTTACCATCTAGTCCCTAGGTAAAGTTTACCTTAAGTTTTCCTGTCATTATTCAATTTAATGAATCAGTTTGACCAAATGCATTTTCTCCCACAATAATAATATTATATTCATCAAAGTAAGAGATGAGAATGTGTGGTTATCGGTGACTAGTTATGTTTCAACGCACAGAAATTGTCTGATATTATCGTCGGCAAGTTTTAGCATGAATATTTTAGCCATGGATGGATGGCGTGATGGATGGATTTTAATTTTATCTTTGATAAATCAGCTTAGTGACGACGTGACACATTAATTCTGAAGATTAACTAAAACATCTGTGAAAGAATTTGTTAACCCATCTCACATCTCGACAGTTGCAGTTTTAAATGTGATCTCTTTGAATATCAGTCAGGGAATTAGATTGGCTCAGTTTGTCCATTCTAATGAGATCATTAGGCTGAAGTGTCCTCATAATACAATTAAACTTCAGAGTTGGTTGTTGTTTAGATTTGTAATGTATCAGATGCATCCAAATATTTACAGGATAAATGGGTATTGACTGCATGTTGTTCAGACACTGATAGCCTTTCTGTCTCCTGTTATCTCTTAGTCTTTGTCACTTAATCTGGCTTTGTTAGTCTATCTATCTTCCTTTCTGCTGGTGTGAGAGGAATCAGACGAATGATTCTTGTCCAATTAGTCGACTCACTTTTATTTTCAAAGATTTTATCGAGGGGCTAATAATTCTGACTTTAATTGTATATCAAGTTGTTATAACAAAAACATCTCAAACAATGTCATCTTTGCATTTAAAAAAATTCAAAACTGCACTTCATAAAAGGTGTCATAAACATGCATACAATCTCCTTCATATTCGTGACACGTTATGTCATGATTATAAAGGTGTTATGACAGTCTTGAGAACACCACCTTCCTGTTTTTTTACTCATTTTTACACATTCATTTCATGAATCACTGATGACCATTGTTTCAGCTAAATATCTTCCTTAACAAAATGTCAGCTACAATACATCATGGATGATTGAGGGTCAAAAGATTTAGATTTCTGGGTGAACTATCCCTTTAATGTCTTGATGTATTTTTGTTGAAAAAGATCTGCAGGAGTCGTTCCTCACAACTGCATGCGTTTTGCCTGTACAGGAGCGAGAGGAGCTGTTTTTTCGTGCGCTGTGCCTGTGCCACACTGTCCAGGTAAAGGAAGAGGAGACGGTCGACGGCATTAAGAGAGGAATACATCAGGGCAAAGCCACATCTTTCTATATCTCCTCTTCTCCAGACGAGGTTGCGCTGGTGGAGGGCATGAAAAGGCAAGATGAATGCATATATATTACACACACAGACACAAAACAGGGCCACCATATTGCACTTTAGACACTGTCCTTCAAGGTTTGAGATACAGAGTCTCACTTTGGATGACAGAGCAATTTTATATTTCATTTTCCTGCCAAAACAGTCAGAACGCGTCGTGTAAATTATTACTCTGATCTAAATAAACTATTGTCAATAAATCATAAACCATTGTTTCATACCCTCACACCTATTCACACACACATTTATCATGTTTTACATATAGCTATTATAGATACTATAACATAACCCTACCAGTATGCAGTTTTAACAATAAATCACTTATTTAATGCGTATGAATAATCTTTATTTATTTATATATTACGTGTAAATCAATACTCTGATCATAAAACTCATATTATCCCTTTAAGTGTGCTATTTTTATGGTTCCTACACGTTTTTGAGGTCTCCTACAATATACTATACACACTGTAGTATATACTGTATAGCTTTTTGAGCCATTTATAACACAATCATACAAATCTAGAATAAATAATGCTCAGCAACAATCATAAAGTAACTTGTTTTTCTTTCTCTCACCTGCTCAGATTGGGCTTCACCTACCTCCGTCTGAAGGACAGTCACATGGAGATCCTTAACAGAGAGGATGAGATGGAGAGGTGAGCCATCTGGACAACAGCATGAGCTCAATGACCAACAGGAAACTGTAGCAGCATTTGCAAGTCCATCAGTCTGTCCAAAAATCTTACTTTACACTATCCAAAAAAAAAAACTTACATGCATTAATAGGTTAAATATACGTTTTTATGTGATGTATATTTTTACCTACAAAAAAGAACAAAATGCTTCAATAGTTAAGACCTAGCTTATGATTAGTAATTAGCTTGTTTGGCATGCTGTCCCGGCAGAGAGCCCTGAGCTTATAAGTGAAACCAAGGGATTTGACACTGACAACAGAGGTGAGGATCCACTTGCAGGTTTATTAGAATGGTCAGGCAAGCAGGGGTCAATATGGGGGCAAACAGATGTATGAGGGCAATCCAGAGTCGGAGAATCAGTCCTTGAGCAGCTTCAGCTGTGCGATTGTAATCAGTAGAGATTTAGAGCAGGTGTGTGTGTGTGTGGCATGACTGAATATGTAGTCCATTTGCAAGCAGACTTGTAGTCTTATGTGTGTGAATGTTTACCAGCGACCTCTGGTGGTTAGATCGCTGGTTATCATGACAATAAGATCCTTGAGTCCTGGGCTCCCTCCCGTTAGCAGGGCAAGAGGGGAGTTTGAGCTCAGGTAGATCTTGATGAACTCCCCTGACTTATTTCTGGCTAATGACAGATATAGGGATTGCTAAGGAGAGATATACGGCATACTAAGAGCTTGACTTTGATGTCAATTTGGTCTGTTCTATTTACTTAGATTGTGTGTTTTTTGGAGAAACCTGGTGAAAACCCACGAAAGCATGGGGAGCAAACTCTGCACAGAAATGTCGACTGGCTTAGTAGGGACTTTAACCAGAGACATTCTTGCTGTGAGGCAACAGTGCTAATCACTGGGCCACCGTGTCGCCCATGTAGTTAGGAGGTGGGAGGAGAGATTCATCGAGATGAACATACTGAGATAAGAAACTGCTTATTTATAGCGAATTAGAAATGATATAATTAGTGAATTAATCACTAAAGTTAATAAAGTTAATGCGGCACCAGCTGTGGACAATCATAAGCACGTGATCCTCTCGAAATTAGTTTATAAATAAACAGGGGATACAGGGGTTATAGGGTAACAAGAGTCAACAAAGTGTGTGTGTGTGTGTGTGTGTGTGTGTATGTATTTGTGTGTGTGTGTGTAGTTGTGTGTGTGTGTGTATGTATTTGTGTGTGTGTGTGTGTATGTTTGTTTGTGTGTGTGTGCGCTGTTTATATGGTCCATCTGATTAGTCCATCATGAGGTTTTGTGTGTGTAATTATGGGTGATCTGGAACTGGTGTGTGTGTGAGGTGCCACATGGGAGATGTAGTGCAGTTCAGGGGAAGAATTGTAGTCCGGATCATATAGTAGATGTCTATAAGGGCTAGATCGCTGGTGATCATGACACAGGGTAATTAGGATGCTTTAGAACTATTGGACTTTCTGGAAGGGTATAGAATTTTGGATTGTCCTATTGACTGTGACAGTTTGCAAAGGGTATGAATAATTTTGCCTCTTTTTGTTCAAATGTAAATAAAAGCTGAGAAGGACATTTTTCCTCACAATGATGCCTCTTGCACATCATCTTATTATCTTTTGGGAGTCAATTTCATTAAATAAAACTTTCTGGTTGAATAAAAGTAACTTTACATCAGAATATGCCAGGGGTATGAATAATTTTAAGGGCTAAATGATTTCCAAATAGGCTTTTAATTTCATACCAGATTTCGAGCACTTTAACTCACTTTAATTTAATTCTAGCATTTTAAAAAGGAAAGAAAGCTCAGTAAGAGAACAGTTTGCTCAGTTAATATCTAATCATTTGCGTATTTACAAATTAGGTTGTCATATTAATGCAACTGTGTGTTTTTTAAGATAACACTTTTAGGTAGTGAAGTTTCCCCTGTTCAGGCAGTGAGGGGACTGGTGTGTGTGCGTTTGTCTATGTGTGTGTGTGTGTGTGTTCATGCCCTTGAAGGACAAGGACCAGCCATAATTAGTGCAGCTACACACTGTCCTACAGCTGAGAACATGAGGGTCAGCACAGAGCGCAGTCCCATAAAAAGTCTGTCCGTCTGTGATAAAGATGCATCCCAAATCACCCAGCAAACGCCATGCATTCCTCTGATTTATGCGAGCATAAATGTGGACATAGTCAGTTGTCACTTAACCTTTTAAATACAAAATATTTGCCTTTGTGTTTATGTGTTCACAGATTTGAGCTGCTGGATGTGTTAAACTTTGATTCGGTGAGGAGGAGAATGAGTGTAATCGTACGATCAAACTCGGGTAGGATGAACACACACTCTTACATACATACATACATACTTGTGTAAACCATTTCAATGTGGTCATGTCATTGGCCCATGAACTTTTCCTGCTTGCTATCAAACTATTTTATAACGTTAACAAGAGGTGGTTCAGTCATAACTTAATGTTAAAACAGCTATCATAACATTATTTTTCTATATCTGGCTCTTTTTGTATTCTCGGAAGCTATAGAAACTAAAAATGTAAAACAGGAAATACGATGGGACCATTGTTTTTGTTTACATCCCTCAAAATGGTCTATACGTGGTTTACAGGGACACTCATTTGGCGTAATGTATTTTATATTGTAAAATTGGCTTTTTATATCTAACCCTAACGGCTTATTACATCCAACCCCAATGTTAAGGCGTCATGGTGCCGTAGTGGGTAACACGATCGCCTCACAGCAAGAAGGTTCCTCGTTCGAGTCCCGCCTGGGTCAGTTGTTGGCCCAGTTTTGGTGTGGATTTCATCCAGGTGCTCTGTTTTCCCCCACTGTCCAAAGACATGTGCTATAGGTGAATTAATTAAGCTAAATTGGCCATAGTGTATGTGTGTGAATGCAGAAGTGTGTGGGTGTTTCCCAGTGTTGGCTTGCAGCTGGAAGGGCATGCGTAAAACACATGCTGGATAAGTTGGTGGTTCATTCGGCTGTGAGTAAAGGGTCTAAGCCTAAAAGACCCTGTTAAATATCTTTTTGAAGCTTTTTGAATTACAGGGACACACACAGTTGTACGTGGTGTTTCCATAATGATATTTATACTGTAGAAATTTTATATATCGATAATGCAAACATATCCCCTGACAGAAACCACCTGAAAGTTTTTTTAAGACATTGTTTAGGGTGGCACAGTGGCTTAGTGGTTAGCACTGTCACATCACAGCAAGAAAGTCGCTGAGTCTCGGCTGGGCCAGTTTCCCCCATGTATTATCATGCATGTCATGCACTATAGGTGAATTGAATAAACTAAATTATAGTATGAGTGTGATTGAGTGTGATTGACTTTTTTCCTATACTGGGTTGCAGCTGGAAGGGCATCCGCCCCATATGCTGGATTAGTTGGTGGTTCATTCTGCTGTGGCAACCTCTAAAGTAGAGACTAAGCCAAAGAAAAATGAATGAGTGAATGTTTAGTGTCTTTTAAGAATTTGAATAACAAAGACATGTCCTCATCAACCATTTACATATAGGTAGTTATAAATACTATAATCCTTAAAGAAAACGATATATTTTTAACAATAATACACTTTATTTGATTTTTTTAAAATATATTTTTATGACCCTAAAAGTTTTTGTTTGAGTGTGTATGTGTCAGATTTAACTTACTTTTTAGCACAAATGTGTCCACAAAATTAAGTACACTAATTATAGACACTTATTTACTTTGTTAGACTTGATTCTGCTTTGTTATTTAGTATATAAAGCAAATGTAAATTTTATATATAATTATAAAGTAAAGGATGACATTATACCTTTAAGAACACTATAAGTGGCAGTTTAGGGCGTTAATATAGTTTGAATAATTATTTTCTCTCATTTTTATTGCAGTTAATCTCTTTTTTATGTCAATGATGTTCATTATTAGAACAGAATATTATATATAATATATTAAATTATTAAAATATTATAAACAACTTCTCATTTGTTTTCATCTGTTGAATTTCCTCTGCAAATGTTGATATATATAGAATTAATCATAATTATTTGCATTAATTCATTAACCTGTATTTCATGTAAGCCGATTGGCAGGTCTAATTATTCCCTTTATTTATGAATGTTTTTTTCCCCTATTTGAGAACATCCCCAAAGGGATTTAACGAATGTCTGGGGATAAATTTGTCCTCAAATGATAGCCGAGCAAACACACACACACACACACACACACACACACACACACACGCACGCACACACACACACACACACACACAGACACACACACACACACACACACACACACATGCACACACACACGCCCACTCATTCTAGACAGTCGCACATTCCACTGAAATTTCTCTGAGTCACCATGTGTGCCTAAATGGAGGGCCAGTTAATGCAAGTGGGTCAATGTGCTACTAGCATACAAATGAGAGCTGGATTTAGACATCGGCATGATTCCTCAATGCATTCAGTCACATACAATTGACCTGATAACTAATCTTCCCATTTTAAAAAAGCAATTAGGATGTTCTTGAATGTATTGCGGGCCCGACAGCATAACTAATATTCTCATTTAAAGTCAACACAAAATGACTTTTATGACCCACTTTTCGTGTACTGTCATAGTGTAGGGCATTTCAGAGAGAAAAAGGGTATGAAATAGAAAAGCTGAAACACAGAGGTCATATGATGCTTTGTTATGTGTGTGTTTGTGCTTGAATAAAATCTGTGAAGCTAAAGAACTAATAATGGGGACACCAATAATGGACCTATTTTATCTAACATAGAAGGCCGTTATGTTGTCGCCATGTAAGACTTGATTTACGTGGTCTGCGTTGTTAGAATGTGACTCGAGCTTAAGATCATATAACACCTTACTAGTACCGGGTTGAACCCACTTTTGCCTTCAGAACTGCCTTATTCCATTGTGGCATAGATTCAACAAGGTGCTGGAAATATTCCTCAGAGATTTTGGTCCATATTGACATGATAGCATCATGCAGTTGCTGCAGATTTGTCGGCTGCACATCCATGATATGAATTTGTCGTTCCACCACATCCCAAAGGTGCTCTATTTGACTGTGGAGGCCATTTGAGTACAGTAAATTCATTGTCATGTTCAAGAAACCAGTCGGAAATGATTTGCGGTTTATGACATGGCGCGTTATCCTGCTGGAAGTAGCCATCAGGAGATGAGTACACTGTGGTCATAAAGGGATAGACTGCTGAAGCCTGAACTGCTGATACAAGGCAGGATGGATCCATGCTTTCATGTTGTTGATGCCTGGTTCTCTACTATCCAATGTTGCAGCAGAAATCGAGACTCATCAGACCAGACAACGTTTTCACAATCTTCTATTGTCCAATTTAGGTGAGCCTGTGCGAATTGTAGCCTCAGTTTCCTGTTCTTAGCTGACAAGAGTGGCACCTGGTGTGGTCTTCTGCTGCTGTAGCCCATCCGCCTCAATGTAGGACGTGTTTCGTGACATCTTTTTCAGGCCATTCTCTGTAAACCTGTAAAAAAGAGATGGTTGTGCGTGAAAATCCTTGTAGATCAGCAGTTTGTTAAATACTTAGACCAGCACATCTGGCACCAACTACCATACCACATTCAAAGTCACATAAATCACCTTTTTACCCCTTTTTGATGCTTGAATTGCTGCCATGTGATTGGCTGATTAGAAATTTGCATTAACAAGCAGTTGGACAGGTGTACCTAATAAAGTGGCCGGTGAATGTATGTAATGTATATGTTATAAATTTAAATATCCATGTAACAAAATAATACACATACATAAGATATAAGCTTAGACAATTGTAGTTTCTTCAGATCTTTAGTTTGTTTGCTTGGCTAGTTTGAAACAATGTGCATTTTCTTTGTTTATTTCAGCATTTTTAATTTAAGGTCTTACATTTTTACAAAAAGAAAAACTTGAACTGATTGGCCAATCACAATACACTTACTCAGCTGGCCAGTCAAAGCACTTGAGGCTTTCAGAAGGAGGGGCTTTGTAGAAACTACAACTCAATCGCATTCATTCATTCATTTTCTTTTCAGCTTAGTCAATTTATTAATCAGGGGTCGCCACACCAGAATGAACCGCCAACTTTTCCAGCATATGTTTTATGCAGCGTATGCCCTTCCAGCTGCAACCCATCACTGGGAAACACCTTTACACTCTTATTCACACACATACACAATAGACAATTTAGCTTACCCAATTCATATAGGGCAATCTTTGGACTTGTGGAGCACCCGGAGGAAACCCACACAAACACGGAGAGAACATGCAAACTCCACACAGCCATGCCAACTGATCCAGCCGAGGCTCAAACCAGCGACCTTCTTGCTGTGAGGCGACATCATCACCCACTGCGCCACCGCACCGCCCACAATACAATCTAAATGTTTCAAACAGAGAATAGAGGTAGTGCAATGATTCCCAGTATGTGTAAAAAAAGTGCTATTAAATGCATTAAAACTTGTTACTTGTAGTAAACAAATAAATAAATACATATCATATGGTCTACTGTTTTGAATTAATAGCTGTTATAGATTTATTGAAGGAAGTTTTTTGTATAGTTGCTAATTATTTTATTCTTCAATTGTTTGTTTGCTCTAGGCGAGTACTACTTGTTCTGTAAAGGTGCCGATTCCTCTGTTTTCCCACGGGTGGTTTCTGGGAAGGTGGAGCAGGTCAGAGCGCGAGTCGAGCACAACGCTGTGGTGAGCAGAAATTGGAAACATCTTCATCTTCTTTCTTATTTTAGCAGAGCTATTTATAGGTCACAAAAGCACCTTCCTACATCTTGATGAAGAAAAAAAAAGCTCCTCCCAAATGTTTGCTTATGCAACTTTTGTTTAGCTTGAGCACCATCCTGAAAGAGAGCCAAAAAGGACCTGAAATATTCCTGAAAATTAGAAAGAAAGAAAGCGCAAAAACCAAAGCTATGTTTACTCAAATACTCAAAACATTATGCAATCCTTAGTGTGCCTCACACAGGTGAGTGGGCTTGACAAATCACCCGTAGAAAACAGACTTTTTCATCTCCCTGACACTTTAACCGACACTTGAACCAATTTTTTATAAATTTATTTTTATGCATTTATGAAGTGTAACTAAAGGCTATATTTTAACGATCTACTGTAGGTGCAAAGTCTAAAGCACATGGCGCAAAAGCATTAGAGGCGTGTCCGAATTCATTTTTGCTATCTTGATCTGCACCCTGGCGCATGGTCCAACATGGTTGTGCTTATACTCTTAACGAGTTATGGGTGTGTTTTGAGTATAATGAGTACTAAACCAATCAGATTCTCATCTCTCATTCCCTTTAAAAGTCAGTTGCGTCATGCCATGGCACATTTGCTATATGCATGGCAGACTTTGTAAGTGGACAAACTGAACGCTTCATTAGCGAGAAAACAGTGAAACAAATCATCTGTAGCGCATGGATAAAGAATGAGCCTCCTCCATTTGGCCTCTTTACTTTCTTTTTACTTTACTTTTATTTTTTACTCCTTTACTTTTGTGATTAAGAAAACGGTGTTGTACGCACTCCACTGAAGACATCATTAGGCTACATATTTAATTTTGTTTATTAAGCGCAAAGATTTGTTTTAAAACTATTTCTAAATTCAGTTCTAATTTCCAGCCAACAAATAAATGAACAATACATTTAACATACATTTAACACCTCCTTTCTAGTCCAGCACACCCATGAGTCCACAAAGTGGAGCAAATGGATTTAAACAATGTGGCGCAAAACGTGAAAATTACTGTTGTGCTGGTCTGAAAATACTGTAGCAACAAATTGTGCTTTACACGTCTTGAGGCTCATTGCGTCTGGTGTATGATAGGGCTCTAAGATTTTCATAACTAAAAAATGGACTTAAAAAAATTTACTACAATGCAAAAGCCATTATCTTTGTGTTCTGAGGCTAAACTAATTTATTATATAAGAAAAAAAGGCCACAGTGGCTCTTTTCCTACTGCAGAAAATTCAATCTTTCTTTTTGTTATTTGCCGCCATTTGTTTTTGGAAGTGACTTGATATGTTCTCTTTGACTCATGGGATAGAAACGGTGCTTCATTCGCTGATGTTTTATGCGAAGTTCCAGTTTTGCGCATGTTTAATTCGCTTCTTTGAATGGAAACATAGCTAATGTCTCCATTGTCTTTCTATTAATGCTTTACCATTGCAGATTATCTCATTAGCTTTCATTTTCATGAGTGTTATAAACAACTATTAATTAGTTAGGATCTCGATGTAGCTTCAAAAAGTCCTTTCCTGTTTATGATTCGATGAAATGATCTTAAACTCCTCATTTAATGAAATCATCTCGAGAAAAACAATGTATTGTGGTCGCAGGCATGAGGAATGTATCTGATGTCTTAGACTGACACAGCTCTATGTTACTTTAATGTGTTTCTCAGAGATCTGGGTCAGGAATGACATCACTTTAGAAAAGGGTGTGGTTGCACTGGCGTCTGTGCTGATTCATGACTTTGCTTGGCATAGTGAAAAGGTTTCTGTAGTGACAGACACAATAGACTCGGTGTTCTCAAGACTGTTTGAAGGAGCCCAAGCTGACATTTCTATCACCAGTGATAATAGGGATGTTTTTTTTTTTTTTTTGAATCATTGTAATTCTTTAAAAAATTATAAATGTTATATTATTATCCTCATGTCTTCCTCAATAATTATTGTAAAAAGCACTATACAAATGAACTGGAATAAAATAAAATAAAATAAAATAAAATAAAATAAAATAAAATTAAATTTAATTTAATTTAATTTAATTTAATTTAATTTAATTTAATTTAATTTAATTTAATTTAATTTAATTTAATTTAATTTAATTTAATTTAATTTAATTTAATTTAATTTAATTAGCAAACACTCAAAATACCCTAGAAACCGCCCAACACATTAGCAACGACCCAGAACACCCTAGCAATGGCTTGGCAACCACTCAGATCACACTAGCAACCACCTAGCAACACCTTAGCAACCTGTCCACCACCTAAGGAACATGCCAATCCATACTAGAAACAAGCTAATATATGCACCTATTTATCTATGCCAACTATTTCAGGCTTGTTTAATACTAGTTTAATTATTTGAATTTGAACTTGAATTAATAATATGTTAATTGAAACTACTTCAAACCTTCAGACTGGGCTTTCTCAAGCCTCCATAAAGTTTGTCAGCAAACTTTTCTTTTATAGTTTTATTATATTCTACACAAAAAAGCTATTTTGAAAAATGTAATCAATGAAACTGGTAACCAATGGCTTCCATTGTATTAGTTTTTTTTTCCTCTGTCGATGGTTACCAGTTTACAGAATTCTTCTGAGTGTCTTGTTTTGTGTTAATCAGAAAACAGAAACTCTTAAAGGTTTTGGAAACCACTTAAGGGTGAGTAAATAGTGAGTAAAGTAATTTTTGGGTCCCTTTAAGTGGAACCCATAAGGAGATGTTTTGCAGAATGCTCACGCTGCTCTTTTATGTGCACAAACAATGCCCAGTGGATATTACATTTTAAAAAAAGACATAAAGGGGATATTTGTCTGCATAAAAAGTGATATATGACATAGTAATCTGTGCATAATCCATGTGGGCTGTTGTGGTGTTGATGTTATTTGAGCTCATGGCAAATCAAATAATTAAAAATGTTAACTTCAACTACATTACAATTTTAACTCACCATTTGCAAGAAGCTAGCAATCCTGAGAATAAATATATATGTGTGTAAATTCCTTTTTTTGTCTGCAAACAAAGCTGCCATTATGCCAAACCCTCTCATCTCGAAGAAGGAGGCCATTGTGTTTACAACTGTGACAATTGCCACTTGTCATGTTAATACTTTTCATAACCATGACTCTGTTCAACACAAACTGTGATTGGCTGCTTTACATGTACATGAAAACAGTGTCGGAGTGCAGACCAAAAGCAAAACTATACATCCATCTTTTAATGTAAAAGAGCAGCATGAACATTCTTCAAAATATCTCTATTTGTTGTATTGTAGAGTAAAAAAAATGGTATTGGAGTCAATAGTGCCAACATTTTCACTTTTCTTAGCACAGCTATTGTTCATTACATTATGTTTATGCTAAGACATATGTTTTCTTATAGGAATTTTCTAAACTTTTGTTTTAAATCTTGCCCCTGTAGGAAGGTTTACGGACCCTCTGTGTGGCTTATAAGAGACTGTCTCAGGAGGAGTATGAAGAGACGTGTCGTCTGCTCACCAGCGCTAAACTAGCTCTGCAGGAGCGCGACAAGAAACTGGCTGAAGCTTATGATGTCATTGAAAAGGATTTCATCCTGCTGGGAGCCACGGCTGTGGAAGATAGGTAAATCACTGCCTGATTAACATTCACCAAATACCGCCTGAGTTTGACTGACTTGCTTTAAAAAAACACTTGCACTCAAGTGAATCAAACTTTGGATTTTAAAGTGCAGAAGTTGTCTGAGTGCTATCCAAACCGTTTTGTGATCAGTGTGAGTAAAATCTGGAATGCATATTTGGGAGATATTTTAAATATACTGTAGGATATATGCATTTCAGATTCCACTTTTATGCAAATTGAAAAATAAAATACCGAAAATACATTTAAAAAATGCAATTTGAGGGTTTTTTCTTTAGTAATTTGCAACTAGTTTTTTTTTTCATTTACTGTGATTGAAAATTAGGGTTTTCCCTAGTTAAAACACTGATACTGTGTTGTCAAAAAGTTGTGCTGGGCAAAGATTAATTAATCGCATCCAAAATAAAAGTTTGTTTTGACATAAGACTTCTGTGTGTTTTATATATGTAATACATACTGTATATCTAAAAACAGGAATATACAACACAGTTTTTTTGCATATTTATTTCAATTTGTATTTATATAATATACGTAAGTATTTTATATCTACAAATTAATAAACATTTTCTCAAATATATGCATAGATGTGTGCATTTTTACATATACAAAATAAATATACTCATATGTTGCGTAAAAAAACTTTAAAAATAAAGCAATTTTGAATGTGATTAATCATGATTAATCAGTGCCCAGCACTTCTAAAAATGTATATAAACATATCTGAATATGTTTTTTGTTATTACAAATGCTTAAAATAACACAATTTTAATTAAATAAATATGGAGAAACAGAACATTTTCATAGCTATATATATAACTACACAGTAGAGATCTGCATGGGACTACTCCCGCCTGCTCCTGCAAGGTTTTCTCCCCTGTATATTTAGCCTTTGTTCACCCGCTGCCTGACTACCCAACTGGGTTGGGTTTACTACCCAACTGGACCATTCCCGCTAAATTTAGATTTGGTTTCCAAAGTCTCACGTTTAAATTGAGTACTACCAAAAAGAGAGATAACAGTTAAAACTGTAAGTTGTGCAAGGATTGTTGGCTATAAGTAGGCCCCCTATGGAATTTGTGTGCGCAGAATTACAGATTTCCGCAGATTTTTAGCCCAACATTACACACAGTATATGTGTAAATTTATATTAATTCAGTTTTTAAATTAATTTCATTATAAGTATTGACAAATATTAAAATATTCTTATGATTTTTAACAATACATAATACAAAAAGTAATATTTTCTGTCTTTTAGTAGATATATAATATGAGAGATTTGCTTTGTTTACCAAATAAAGTGGATCTAAATGGATTTGCATTGTAAACATAAAATAAAAGTTAAAAAGGTATTAATTTTTATTAAATATAATACGTTTTTAGTTATGATAGTCCCAAAATTATTTAGCTTAAATTTACAGATTTTAACAAAATTTTCTGCAGAAATATCAAAAAATGTCCGCAGATTCTGTCTGGCCCCATCTATATGTCAGTTTTGTTTGCCCCTTTGTGGTGAGACATGAGTACCGCCTTAAACCTGAGGTTACCTCCAGTCTTGTGACAACAAAAGGGTAAAACTATGAGGTGGTATCACATCATGGAAAGGGTAAGGTTTTGTGTCGATGACGCATGAAAAAGACTTGCCTGACGTGGGTTTACTAATAGTAAACTGACCATTTTCTGATGCAAGCTGAAGGACAGCGCATCTTCACTTTGCTCTCCCATGTTGGTAAACCCGCTCTGAGGATCATTATGCAGATGATGCACGCACAGAAAAAAAGCACATGCAGAAAGCACAGGTCCATGCGTTCATCATGTGTAACAGTTGTGAGCCCTGGCTCTACCGGTGCACAATAAGAATGAGGAAGCCACAGATAAGCTGTTCTGAAATAACGTCGGAACTCTGGAGTGCTGTTTTGTTAGACCGGCTGCTCCTATTCATATCACACCAAGTTACTGTCCGCTTCCACGTTTTATTTATAAAATTATTCCGTGCTGCAAGAAATCTGGTCTGATCTCACGGCTCCTGCAGTAGCCAACAGCCGTGGGAATGCAGACCTCTACTACACAGCATGATGGGCATATTTCTGACATGAAATCTGTGGACATTTTCTACTTAGTGGTCAAAATAGCATTGAAATGAGTTTAAAGGACAGGAACAAACGTTTAGTATATACAGTTGAAGTCAGAATTTTTAGCCCCTCTTTAATTTTTTTTTATTCTGTTTTAAATATTTTGTAAATGACGTTTAACAGAGCAAGGAAATTTTCACAGTATGCCTGATAATATTTTTTCTTCTGGAGAAAGTCTTATTTGGTTTATTTCGGCTAGAATAAAAGCAGTTTTTAATTTTTAAAAAACTTTTTTAAGGTCAAAATTACTAGCCCCTTTTAAGCTATATATTTTTTTCGATTGTCTACAGAACAAACCATCATTATACAATAACTTGCCAAATTACCCTAACCTGCCTAGTGAACCTAATTAACCTAGTTAAGCCTTTAAATGTCACTTTAAGCTGTATAGAAGTGTCTTGTAAAATATTATTTACTGTCATCATGGCAAAGATAAAATAAATCAGCTATTAGAAAGGAGTTATTAAAACTATTATGTTTAGAAATGTGTTGGAAAAATCTTCTCTCCGTTAAACAGAAATCTGGGAAAAAAGTAAACAGGGGGCTAATAATTCAAGGGGCTAATAACTCAGAGGGCTAATAATTCTGACTTCAACTGTATTTGTTTTTAAATAAATCATTTCCAGTGAGGAACAAGGCTACCAAAGTTTGCACTGTACCATTAAAACAGGCATATCAGGTCACACTACAGAAGCTGATGCAGATATTTCCTTTTAGTGCTAAGAATTACAGCCCTATTCCCTATCCCCGGAGCCAACCACACCATCAAAAAAATCCATATGGTTGGAATATATAGAACTATGACGTCCAACTCACTCACAACCAAGTCCAATATTGCTTTCCAGCGCAATAAAACCATCCGCATGTTAATAATAACTTAACGTTTTCCATAAAGTGCATCTTGCATTTGCCTAAATAAGCAAGGTGCGTTTTCCTGAACTGAAATCGAGCACAAATGTGCATTAGCAGTATTAGATTTTTTAACTGGCTGAATGCCAACTTCCGTTTGGCCGAATAACGGGATGAAAGAGAGCTACAGATCCAGCGTCCCCCGACTGAAGCCCACGTGAGCACCCGCGGCCCTGACAGAACCAGTGTGAGTTAACGTTAATTGCACAGGCAATCAATAGAGCCCATCCGTTAGGCTCCGGTGTCCTGATAATGAGCATCTAACGTAATTAGACCCCCTCTTGAATCAATCGGGGGGCCGGCAGACACGCTTCTGATGAACTGCTGTTTAGGCTTATGCACTTATGGAGGCCGTCCAACCCTCGCGTTATAAATAAACACATCAATCCACGTCTGCCACCTTAATGAATATGACAGAGCAAACAAACAGTGATTACTGGACGGGAACTTATTTTGTCAGGCCTCTGTTGATTAGATGCAATCAGTGGCCCCCGTAGGCACCAGCCTGTGTGTGTCTTCAAGAGGTCACTCAAGATCATGCGCTATAGTCAAATATATGGGAGGATAATTTGATGAGGATCGCTGACTTACTGCATAAGCAAAGAATTATGTCAAAACAACGTGAATTTGCATTAATTGCTTGCTAAAGGTGCAGTCGCATTAGCCAAATTTCGTTTGTCAATTTTATAGCCAGAGTGACACGGTGGCTCAGTGGTTAGCACCTTCACCTCATAGCAAAAAGGTCGCTGGTTTGAGTACCGACTGGGTCAGTTTGCATTTCTTTGTGGAGTTTGCATGTTCTCCCCATGTTTGCGTGGGTTTCCTGCTGCGGTTTCCCACACAGTCAAAAGACATGCACTGTAGGTGAATTGAATCAACTAAATTGGCCGTAGCGTATGAGAGTGTATGGATGTTTCCCAGTACTGGATTGGAGCTGGAAGGGCGTCCGCTATGTAAAACATATGCTGGATAAGTTGGTGGATCATTCCTCTGTGGCGACTCCTGATGTATAAAGGGACTAAGCTAAATGAATGAATGAATAAATGGATTTCTATTTAAAAATCTGGCAACGTGATCACACCCAGGTTCAATTCAATTTTAGTACTAACAGATTAATAATACAGTAATAGATAATTTTCTACTTTATTAATAGTTTTTATTTTATTAGTAGATATGTCTGTATAGTTGTGATTTTTATTGTTCAATTTTAATCTTAATTTAAAGCAAAAGAAAATGAAATTCAACGTTTGAAATTATATAGATTTCAGTTTTTAAAATCTGGCAACATGATTGCACCCAGGGTCATTTTTATTTCAGTACTAACTAAATACTAGATTTATTTTTTATTATTATTATTAGTTTTTATTTCATTAGTAGTTCTATTTTCAAAGTTGTAATTATTATTGATTTATCAGCAAGGAAAATGAACAAAACTAGCTGAAGAAAAATACTATAGTTTCAAGACAAGAACAGAGCCAGACTTAAATGTAAAACTACAATAGATTCTATGCATTAAACTGTATAATTAATTAAAATTTTTTTAAAGTTTAATTTTAATCAGCATTAAATTACTGGTGACGCGGTGGCGCAGTAGGTAGAGCTGTCTCCTCACAGCAAGAAGGTCGCTGGTTCCAGCCTCGGCTGGGTCAGATGGAGTTTTTGTGTGGAGTTTGCATGTTTTCCCTGCGTTCGCGTGGGTTTCGTCTGGGTGCTGTATACTGTAGGTGAATTGGGTAAGCTAAATTGTCCCTAGTGTATGAGTGTGAATGAGTGTGTACGGATGTTTCCCTGAGATGGGTTGCAGCTGGAAGGGCATCCGCTGCGTGAAACATGTGCTAGATAAGTTGGCAGTTCATTCCGCTGTGGCGATCCCGGATTAATAAAGGGACTAAGCCGAAAAGAAAATGAATCAATTAATTAAATTACTAATAAATTATTAATTATTAATAATTAATTATAAATTATAAATATATATATTTTTTTATATAAAGTATACTAATCATTCATGTAAGGCCAGGAATGTGTAAACAACAGGTGTCACACTGACTATAAGCCAATATTTTTATAACGAATGATTACAAAGCCAAAACTGAATATTGGCAAAATCAGATGAAGGAATGACATGTCAATTGAAATGCTGGGATTTCTTTAAACTTGAGTATAGAATGCCTCTGAGTGAAGTTATTCAAGTGTGTATTATTGGAGTGCGGTGTGGTTTGTTCATGAGTGTGTGTCTTGCTGCGTGGCTGGGCTGTGAGTGAGGTGCAGTGACTGGTGGACTTGTAATTATCTGGCACTGTGAATCCTGACTGCTGGGCTTCTTAATTACGGAGTGAAGTGGGCTGAGACTCCACACTGCGGTAGAAGACCTGCCCGCCAGCGAGCCATGCAGAGCACTGTCCATTAACCCTCACTCGAGCACTGCGCAAAGACGAAACACACGCCAAACCTTGATGATGTTACTGGACTATTCAGACTATCAAAACAAACACTGCGAAATTTTCACTTGTGTATTTTATGCAGTAGTTTGTCTACTGTACAGTTCTTCCACGGGCAACAGATACTGTAACTTAATCGAAAAAACCAGGTTTCAGAAACATTTGTGTTGAATTATTTTCTTTGATAATACCATGAACAAAGGTGAAATGTTCTTTATTGTTATTTTCGTGTTTCAGGCTGCAGGATAAAGCTGCCGACACCATTGAGTCCCTCCACAAGGCTGGCATTAAAGTTTGGGTTCTGACAGGAGACAAAATGGAGACGGCGGCAGCCACATGCTACGCTAGCAAGTTGTTCCATCGCAATACACAAATCCTGGAACTGACGACCAAGCGGACAGAAGAGCAAAGTCTCCACGATGTGCTGTTCGACCTTAGCAGGACCGTTCTGAGGCAACACGGCAGCATGACCAGAGACACTTTCTCAGGGTGGGTCTGCAGAAAAAATGGTACACATTCATATGTATATATACAGTTCAGTCAAGCCAAAATTATTCAAATTCTGACTTGAAGTTTTTGTTCAAATGTAAATAAAAGCTGAGGATTTTTGTCCACAATGATGCCAATTGATCTTCATCTTATTATCTTATGAGAGAAGGCTGTGTCAATTTCTGTCAAAAAACAAACAAACTATTTGCTGGTTGAATAAAGTAACTTTAAGTCAGATTTTGCCCGGGGTAGGAATCATTTTATGCTTTACTGTATACACTTCAAGGTTTTTAAAGTTTTTAGTTTTTACATTGTTTTTTATTTTGATACTATTTTTAAATTTGCTGTAAATTTTAGTTTGTTTTATCAATGGTTTCATTAGTTTTAATTGAGTCTTTATTTATTTATTTTCTGTTTTAGTTTTAGCTTCTTGAGTTAACAGAACACTTCTAGTGCCGACCAGAGCAAACGTTAGTGTTTGCACAGCTTACATTAACTCTTGTGCAAACCTCTTAGTAATAAATGAAAAATAATATATATAATGAAGTATTTTTTATTATTTAATTAAATTTATTTATTTATTTTAAATAAGAATAGTTAGATAGATCTTGGTTAGATTTTTTTACTTATATAATAATCTTATGTCAAAAGGAAAATGAAGGTTATTTTTGCTTACCCCATTGGCAGTTTATTTTGCCGTATTATTTCTGAAAACGAGACAATATTTTTTGCTTGTCTAGAAAATTATTCTTGATTTAAGAATTTTTAGATATTTGGACTAGAAACAAGACAAAAAATCTAAATAAGAAAAGCATTTGATTTGCAGCGCAAAACCACCACAGAAATTCAGCTTGAGCAAATAAAAGTAAGAATTGTGAAGACTTCAGACAAACTTCTTTATATTAAAGATTGTGTATGTAGTTAAACTTGCCTCATTTACATTATTTGGCAACTGAAGAAATGTTTTATGTTTATATAGAAAA
Source organism: Danio rerio (assembly GCF_052040795.2). NCBI lineage: Eukaryota > Metazoa > Chordata > Actinopteri > Cypriniformes > Danionidae > Danio > Danio rerio. The sequence goes on along the minus strand of NC_141021.1, from coordinate 48,718,208 downwards.
TATGATTTTGTCTGTACAAATAAATCTACAGATGTTTCCCTGTTTTCTACCACAGAATCAGTGCTTATTAATGTTAAAAGAGAATATTATTTTCTATTATTATTATTTTATTTCATTTAATTTGTTCAGTAAACTGTTGTTAATTAAATTTTACATTTTTTGTTTAGTTAAAGAAAATGTTTTTGGCCAATAGTTTTGGTTTTACACACTGAGACCCTCACGCTTGTACATGCTTCTACAGGCTCTCCGGTGATTACCAGGACTATGGTCTGATCATAGATGGAGCGACACTGTCAGCTGTGCTAAAGCCGACACAGGACGCAACCAGCAATGGTGGAAACTATAAGGAGATTTTCCTGGAGATCTGCAGGAACTGCAGCGCTGTACTCTGCTGTCGCATGGCACCTTTACAAAAAGCACAGGTGATGCAGCACTACAGTCAGATCACTCAGGACTCTGTGAAGACTAGAATATTAAAGTATAAGAATAGCACTAAAATACAATTACGAATGAGACTTGATGATTTAATATTTATACATTTAATGTTTGATCATTTAGTTGACTAAAAGTACAGCAACTTTGTTGGAAAATAGTTTACTGGAATTAAATTACCAGTACATTGTCTGTAAATATACAGATACAAAATAATTTGCGTTATAAAAATCAAGAACAGAAACTACAGCAATGGACACTCTGTAAAATTTCAATATTGACAAATACATTTAAATGTAAAATTTCCTAAATTAGCATTTTATATGTGTGTGGAACATTTAAATTACAATGATTCCTTTGGCATATTGTGTGTTTTTTTTTTTTTTTTTTTTTTTTTGGTTTGTTTGTTTTTTGAACAAATTATATTACATTAATAAACACTTTGCTTAACACTAATTTTAGGCTTAAAGGGTTTTAAAAAATTCCAATTCTGTCACCATTTAGTCAGCTTTCATTTGTCACAAACTTGTTTGGAAACCACTGACATCCATATTGCAGTATTTGCTTTTTTTCCTACCATGAAAGTCATTGGTTATTGGTAAGCCCACACGAAATCATTGAGTCTATCTATTTACTTGTGTAAATGTGGGTACATTTATGTTTATTCAGTTTTTGAATTAATTTGAGTAATGTTATTGACCAATATGAATGTGTTCATTTGATTTATTTACAATGCAGTTTGTAAAGTAATATTTTCTGTCGTTTAGTAGATATATTATATGAGAGACTTGCTTTGTTTACCAACTAAGTGGATCTAATTAGATTTGCATTGTAAACCTTGAAATAAAGATTTAAAAAGGTATTATTTTTCAAATTTAATTTACGATAAAAGTTTTGATAGTTCTAAAATAATTCTGCATAAATCCGCAGATTTTTTTTTTACAAAATTCTCTGCAGAAATAGCAAAAAATGTCCACAGATTCTGTCTGGCCCTAGTTATTGGTTTCTACACAATGAGGATGTGTAAAATTACATTTTTGGGCATTGTTTAGTAAAGTTACCTCTAAAAGTAATATATTACAGTCTTAATCTTTAAAATGACTTACTTTTTAAAGTAACTAATTAATTTTTAAATGTGACATAAGATTGCAACTCATTCATTCATTTTCTTTTGGGCTTAGACCCCAGTATTAATCAGGGGTTGCCACAGCAGAATAAATCTACACGAACACAGGGAGAACACGCAAACTCGCACAGAAATGCCAACTGACCAAGCCGAGGCTTGAACCAGAGACCTTCTTGCTGTGAGGTTATTGTGCTACCCACTGCGCCACCATAACACTCAAGGATTGTAATACATTACTTTTCACTTTACCCAGCAGTGTTTTTGAGTGAACTATAAGTGCATGCACTTAATAAGTAGGCAGGTGCAAGTAGTAATATTGTGGTGCGCTGCTCCTGTAATTTCCACAATAAAGAGTCAGAAGAGAGACAGTGTTTATATGACATGTAAATACCTCATTAACTAGTTGTTCGCTTTGCTTCCATATGCACTCACTGCGTATCATTAACACACATATCATAATGACTCTGTAGTAATAAGTGAACTGTATGAGAAGAGATAACTACTTAATCTATGTAAACATACTTTTAGCATAAGCAATATTTAGCAGGTGTTTTAGTCATCTCCATTGTGAGCTCCAGTGATTGAGTAATTTAGGGTTTGGGTGTGGACTGTATTCGGGAACATTTTGTCCCCACAGTGATGATAAACACACACACACACACACACACAAACACACACACACACACACACACACACACACACACACACACACACACACACACACACACACACACACACACACAAACACAAAGCCACCTGCCAGGGAAGGTTGTCCTCATTCGCTTATTGTACTCTCTCACCGTGTGCGATTCTCAGCACAGCACAATCAGAACAGACCCTGCTCTCTTTCTCTTTCTCTTTCTCGTTTACTGCGTGCTAAACCTGTCAGTCACTCTCTGGGCTGCTGGGAAAAGCGGACTCTGTAAAGGCAAGAAGAGACAGAACTCAGCATTACAAGACAATTACTGACATCAAACGTACACCTAAATCCTGTGTACTAAATCACATGTGCTAAACGACAAACTGATGTATGACTTGCTTTATATATCAAGTGCATTAGTGACACTTTTTAAAGAATGATGGTAAAATGGTGGATATACAGATATGGAAGAAAATAAGAGACCACTTGAAAGTTCTCACTTTCTATGAATCTATAAGGTATGGGTTTGAGTAAGGGGGCAGCATGGTGGCTCAGTGGTTAGCATCTTCGCCTCACAATAAGAAGATTGCTTGTTCGAGTCTCAGCTGGGCCAGTTGGCATTCCTATGTGGAGTTTGCATGTTCTCCACGTGTTTGCGTGGGATTCCTCCAGGTGCTCTAGTTTCCCTCACAGTCCAAAGACATCCAATATAGGTGAATTGGGTGATCTGAATTGGCCGTAGTGGATGAGTGTGTGTATGACTGTCAAGCTCTGACAAAGTCCCATACATCAATAGTCTTCTGATCTTTCCTTTAACAAACGGCTGATGAATCCCCCATTGTAAGCATGTAGATTGCTGAAGCACTCATCAGAAAAATAATGGGAACACAGCACAAGGCTGGGGCTATAATGCTGTGGTATTTTCGCAAAAATAACCATCAACCACTGGCTCTTCATAGCCTCATCTTTGGGTAGGGAAAATACTGTACGCTAACTTTCCCTCACACTTCAGAGCACAGTATCTTCACGACATGATTCAGCCAGGATCTGCGACAGTGTTTGTCTTCCTCTTTTTCTTTCCACAGTGTTTGTTGGCAGGGCCGAGGGTTCAATTTTCCTGGGTCTGTGCATGCGACAAATTGGCGGGGCTTGAGCTCTGTATCGATGTCACACCGACATCGCTAAAAATTAGTTACGATTACGATTCATTGGAACCACTCCAAATCGACTCTTTTATAGATGAATCAATTGTTTTAAACACGGCGCACGTTCAGATTTAAACTTCACCTTGATATTTAACTTCACTTAAAGCTGTCTCATACACTGCATGGAAGGTCATTTTCAAAAACTCATAATAGGGGCTCGTTAACAGTAGTTCACAAAATAAAATAAATATTTCATTTTACTCAAGAAATTGAAAATTGTCAGTCAACAGTGGTCTGTGACTGAATTTTGGAAATTTCTGTAAAGCATCATGGGTTACGTAATTTCTATCTACAAATGTCTCTATTAAACAATTATTTGGTCACACTTTATTTTGATGGTCTGCTTGTTGAATTTATGTGAATTACAGTGCATCTTCAAGCCAACTAATTCTCATTAGATTATAAGTAGACTTTTAGGTTGGGGCTAGGGTTAGAGTTAGTGCAAGTTGACATGTATTGTCAGTTAAATGTCTGTTCAAGGAGCAGCATCAACCGATATAAAGCAGACAGTCTACTAATACTCAAATGGACCAGCAAAATAAAGCGTTACTAATTATTTAAACAAAAAGTTAAACATGTTGCTCCAACGAAAGTAAATACAATCGATTATCAACCTCAAAACTCACAACAGGTGTGCCTTCAAAGGTTTACCAGTTATTAACAACAAACAAGGGGAGACACCGTGGCTCAATGGTTAGCACTGTTGTCTCACAGAAGGTCGCTGGTTCGGGTCCCGGCTGGGTCAGTTGGCATTTCTATGTGGAGTTTGAATATTTTCCCTGTGTTTGCTTGGGTTTCCTCCAGGTGCTCCGGTTTCCCCCACAGTCCAAACACAGCCGCTATAGGAAACTTGAATAAACTAAATTAGCCATAGTGTGTGTGTGTGTGAATGAGTGTGTATGGATGTTGCCCAGTATTAGGCTGCAGCTGGAAGGGCATCTGCTATGTAAAAAAATGGCAGAATAATTGTAGGTTCATTCTGCTGTGGTGACCCCTAATAAATAAATGGACTAAGTTGAAGGAAAATGAATGCATAAACAACAAACAAATGTTTCCCTTTGAAATAAATGGATGAGTTTTTTCCTCTTGCGCTCTCCGTTATCCTGTCACCTCAGTCATACTCAGCCAGAAAGCCTGATTAATCATCTAATCTCTCTCTGTTGTTCTGCTTTGACCTGTGGAAATGAAACTGTTCTTTCAGATTGTTAAGCTGATAAAAGCATCAAAAGAGCACCCCATCACCCTGGCCATCGGGGATGGAGCCAACGACGTCAGCATGATTCTGGAAGCTCACGTGGGCATAGGTGATTTTTAGGAACGCACACAAAACCAAATAATTTTAGGAGTTATTACTTCTCTGTAATAATGTTGCCAAGATTAGTGATATTAATTGGTACTGAAATATTTGAAATAATACAATATAGCTTTTTGGAATATTGATACCTGAGTTTATATAGAATTTTCCACAGTGAACTCCATGAGTACAGTTTAACTATCAAGGACAATACATGATGAACAACTCAATACTTTGGCTAATTGTTGACAGCGCAAGTTAAAATTTGAACAGCTGGACTAGTACTATAAAAAAATTTAACATTGATTCATGCTTGAGGTTCGATCCCTGGCAAATAAAAAAATGAAAAACATGCAAAAAAAATTTGACAAATTTTATAAATGCTGTTGTAATATTTCCTTGTGCTATCGAAAATGGTATTGAGTATCGATATATATATATATATATATATATATATATATATATATATATATATATCGATACGCAAAAAAAAAATTCTTTTTTTTGCGGTATTGAGTGAAGTTAGAAATTAAGTATTGTGATAACACTAATCTCTACAGTTACAAAATTATTAGCACTGTAAAAATCTTATTAATTTAAAAATATTTCCTAAGTGATGGCGATGATGTTATTTTTGTAACACATTTTTAAACCTAATAATTAATTATAATATTTATAATATTTATATTAATTTTATTACACTAATTAATAGTTTTAATAATTATTTTTTCTTATCTTTTTTGTCTTTGTCAAGTCATCGGACACTGTGGTTTGTTCTGTAGCCAACTGAAGTAAACATCACTTACACTGTAAAAACCTGCCCTGTAAATAAACAGTAAAATACAGGCAGCTGGTGTGTTATTTTACAGTACGTTACTGTAACTGCCCTTTTACAATATGTTTCTGTAAAAATACATGGACTGAATAAATAATCAAGTGAACTTATTTCATTTACTGAAATTAACTGCCTCAAATTGGCCAACTGCTGTTTGAGTTCATGAAGTATTAATTGTAATGTGTAATATATGCCTAATATTTATGATAACGTACTAATAATATGCAGAATAACATTAGAGTTTCTCTGATCATCTTTGAATTAAACTCTGGCTCTACTCTCCTCCCACATAAAATGGACGTTAGAAATTTGACTAAGGTTTTACTGTTTTTTTCCTTGATTTTACAATAAACTACTGGCAGTTGTGGTTGCCAGATAATCTTCAGTTTAAAAAAAAAACAATAATGTTTTAGTTTAAAAATGTATTTTACTGTAAATCTAGATTTCTTTACAGCAATTGTTTACGGTATAGGTTTCATTTTTTTACAGTAAAGATTAAAAATTTCACAGGAATTTCACAATCATTTAATCTTCAAATGTATATTTAACAGCGACGTCAATAATGTCTTCCATGCAGTTACTGTTTTTCTTTTTTCTGCCTCTAGGTATCATGGGTAAAGAGGGACGTCAGGCGGCTCGTAACAGCGACTATGCAATTACCAAGTTCAAACACCTGAAGAAGATGCTGCTGGTTCATGGACACTACTATTACATCAGAATCGCTGAGCTGGTCCAGTATTTCTTCTATAAGGTGAACCCAAACACTCACAATACAACATACTTCTCCCTACACATATGATGCTTTGTGTAAATTATAGGAGTAAATCTTTAGCAAAATTTTATCAATATACAATCAGATGACCAATTACTCTAACTGATCATTTTGAATTAATTCTGATTTTAACTGTATGTTTGTGATACTAGGCAAGGCAAGGCAAGTATATTTATATAGCACATTTCATACACAATGGTAATTCAAAGTGCTTTACATAAACAGGAATAAAAGAAACAAGTATAAGAAAAGAATTACAACAGAATAAAATTGTGAAAAGCAGATTAAAATGTGTTTAACAGGTTTTAAAGGAATAAAAAAAGAAAAGAAAGACATATTAGTGTGATCTGTCAGACGTAGCACAGTGCTCATTCAGTAGTAAGGCACAGCTAAACAGTTGGAGCACATCTGATCACCTGATGATTTCTGAAAGCTAGTTCCAGCAGGCGTAGTAGCTGAAAGCAGATTCACAGTGTTTTGATCGAACTCTCGAGAAGTCTAATTTACTTGATCCTAATGATCTGAGTGATCCGTTAGGTTTGCATTTAGTGAGCATATCTGCAATGTATTGAGGTCTTAGGCCACTTAGTGATTTCTAGGCAAGTAATAATACTTTAAAATTTATTCTGAATGTAACTGGGAGGAAGAATGGAGAGTCCATTAGAGTAATCCACCCTGCTGGTGATAAAAGCATGAACAACTTTCTCAAAAGTCCTCACTGGAAACAAAGCATCTAATTATTGTGATGTTTTTGAGATGATAGTATGCTGATTTAGTGACGAATTCAGATCTGACGCTAGAATCACACCAAGATTCTTGACCTTATTTTTTTGTTGTTTGACCTATAAAGCCAAGGCAAACATTTACTTTGAGAACCTCATCTCTGTTCCCAAACGCAATGACTTCAGTTTTCACTTTGTTTTACTGAAGAAGGTTAGGGTGAAGACTGAAGAAAGAGGGTGTCAATGGGGCATTATTATATTAATACATTACTATACTGTCACTATTTTCAAGACAAAAAAAAAAAAAGCCAAACGTACCTCTTCCTCAGTTTCACAATGCAAATAGATTATTTGTAGCACCATCTTCATTTGTTTCATTTCTATTGAATGAAAGTTCCCCAAAACAGAAAAGCGGCCCCTAATTTAAAACGTATAGCAGGCACATGTGGAAAAAAAGAAAAACACAAAATAAAAAATTACTATTATCTAAAACAAAACTGCTGATCGCTAGCTAAAGCTGACACAACACAAACTGCTTGTAAACACAGGAGTAAGTGCGTGTGCTCATGTGTACGGATGCTACTTTTTTTCTCCCAGGAGCTCTGACTAAACCACCAAACAGTCTTGTTGAACTCGCAGCTCTATTTATAGCCAACAGAATTCACAAACACCCTGAAGAGTTGTGTTGATCAGGTACTGAGGGTCTGTTCTCTCTCCGCAGAACGTCTGCTTCATCTTCCCTCAGTTTCTCTATCAGTTCTTCTGTGGCTTCTCTCAGCAGGTAAACACACACACACGCACGCACGCACACACACGCACACACACACACACACACACGCACGCACACACACACACACACACACGCACACGCACGGACACGCACACACACACACACACACACACACACACACACACACACACACACACACACACACACCTCAAAATGCCAATCAAACAGACTGCTCTGTGTTTCCTTAATTGTGTGCAGAATGTTAGTAGTATGAATGATGTTAATTAAAAGAGAAAGTTATGAGTAAAACCCAATAAGTTCTGAAAACACATAGGGGAAATGTTTATATGTACTGTATATGCTTTAGTAATTACACCTCATAAATGATTCTTTTGAGCTGTAACTTATTGGTGATTCTATTACAGATATAAAAACAAACTTTCTGAGATGATTCTGTTGGTGAATCAAAACATTATGAGGTGCAATCTGTGTAGTGATTCATGAATAGTTGTGTCTTCTGAGATTATATTATTGTTTAGTGAGTCAAAACACTAGATGCAACTTTTGTTGGTGGATTCATGAAAACATGAGTCCTTTAGAGATGAATCCTTCTATGTGAATCAAAAAAATTATGTGGTGGAACTTTTGTAGGTGGATTCTTGAACAAATGAGTCCTTTTGAGATGATTCCTTTTTTTGTGAATCAAAAAATTATATGGTGGAACTTTTGTAGGTGGATTCATGAATAAACAAGTGTTTTAAGATGATTGTTTTTCTGTGAATCAAAACATTATGAGGTGCAACTTTTGTAGGGGGATTCATGAACAAATGAATCTTTTACGATTATTATTTTTTGTGAGTTAAAACATTTTGAGGTGCAGCATCAAATTAGTTTTTTAGAATGTTTTTTTTCTGTGTGAATCAAATAATTTTGAGGTGCAGTCTGTGTTGATTCATAAACAAAACAAGTCTTTTGATATGTTTTTTTGTGTGAATTTTTTGTGTGACATTATGAGGTGCTAACGGTAGGTTGATTAATGAACAAATTAGCCTTTTGAGATTTTTTTTTCTTTTTTTTGTGAATCAAACATAAGGTGCAACTTGTGTAGGTCAGTTCTTGAACAAATGAGTTTTTTAAATGTTTAGTTGTTTTGTAAATCAAAATATAATGCAATGCAACCTGTGTAGGTTGATTATTAACAATATAATTTATTAGGATGATTATTTTTTCTTAATCAAAACATTATGACAGGCAGCATCAAATGTGTCTTTTAAGATAATTCTTTTTCTGTGAATCAAAAATTGTAAGTTACAACCCATGTAGGTGGATTAATGAACAAATGAGTCTTTGAATATGAATTTTTTTTTTTTTTTTTTGTGAATCAAAACATTATGAGGCGCTAACTGTTTAAGTTAGTAAATGAACAAATGAGACCTTGGATGTTATTTTTTTTGTGATTCAAATCATTATGGGATAACAAAACAAGTCTTTAAATATTATTTTTTTGTGTGTGAACCAAAACATTATGAGATGCTAACTGTAGGTTGATGCATAAACAAAACGAGTCTTTGGATATGATTCTTTTTTGTGAATCAAAATATTATGAGGCGCTTTCTGTGTAGGTTGATTCATAAACAAAACGAGTCTGGAAAGGATTCTTTTTTGTGAATCAAAACATTATGAGTCGCTAACTGTGTAGGTGGATTCATGAACGAAACGAGTTTTTGGATATGATTCTTTTTTGTGAATCAAAACATTATGAGATGCTAACTGTATGTTGATGCATAAACAAAACGAGTCTTTGGATATGATTCTTTTTTGTGAATCAAAACATGAGGTGCTTACTGTCTAGGTTGATTCATAAACAAAACAGGTCTTTAGATATGATTTTTTTTTTGTGAATCAAAACATTATGAGGTGCTTACTGTGTAAGTTGATTCATAAACAAAACGAGTCTTTCGATATGTTTCTTTTTTGTAATTCAAAATATTATGAGGCGCTTACTGTGTAGGTTGATTCATAAACTAAATGAGTCTTTGGATATGATTCTTTTTTGTGAATCAAAACATTATGAGGTGCTATCCGTGTCTGTTGATTCATAAACAAAAGGAGTCTATGTATATGATTCTTTTTTGTGAATCAAAACATTGAGGCGCTTACTCTCTACGTTGATTCATTAACAAAACAGGTCTTTAGATATGATTCTTCTTTTGTGAATCAAAACATTATGAGGCACTAACTGTGTAGGTTAATTAAAAATTCATATTTTAAAGTGTGTGTAATAAACTTATTTTTACAGTGTAATTACTGGGTTATATAGAATAACTATTACTGTACAAATGCAGTTAAGAATAGTAACAAATTATTACTTTATGTAATGACTGCAACAGGACTGTAAAATAAAGTGCTGAACTGTATATTTAGTTGTACTTGAACTTGTATTTTTATATCAGTAACAATGTGAACCATGTTGAATTGTTTTGTCCCTCTGCAGCCACTGTACGACACAGCATATCTGACCCTGTACAATATCAGCTTCACGTCTCTGCCCATCCTGCTGTACAGTCTGATGGAGCAGCACATCAACATGGACATCCTGAAACGGGACCCCTCTCTCTACAGGTGAGCAGCATTTTAAGTCTCGTTTGTGGATGTGTGAAGCATCTCATCACATGTACATGGGAGGTATTTTGGAGCTGCACGTTCATTTCTATTTCTGGGTTGCTCTTTGAGACCAACTGATAAATCCCTGTCTACGTGCGGCTATTTATACCAACCTTGGCCTCCTTTTTTGCATGAGTGTTGGCTTGCTGGGATTCGGTATGCAGAGAGATTCGTTATGCCTAAGAGAATTATTGTCAGAGATAGACATCAAAAAATAAAATCAAAAAAGTTTATTCTATTTTATTTTATTTCAGTGTAGTTTAGATTAGCTTAGGTTTCTGCTAAGCC